>NW_008612321.1:0-24345 GCF_000691845.1 Merops nubicus | reverse complement strand
CAGCAGTAACAATGGGTATAACAACAGCTAACAAGTTGCACAAAGGAAACAGATCACTGCTCGGGCTCTGGACGGCGCAGACCGCGGCTGCACCTCCCGGCCCGGAACCCGCCCCTGCCCCCGGCCCCGCTGCTCACGGCAGCGAATAACCCCCGGCTGGCCCGGCTGGAGCTCCCCCCGACTGCAGGGGAAAAACAGCCCTGTCCATGCCGAACCAGGACACCAGAGAAACTTCTACATCATGCTGCTTATGGTGCAGTGCATTTTAGAATTATTTGTGTTAATAATTAAAAGCAATTTAAGATGTCTACAATTTAACATAGCTTTAGCCAGGCCTTTGTGGCTAAAAATGTGGGTATTCAAGCCACAAAGAACAAAAGTAAGTGTACCCAATTATTTAAGAACTAACTTTGCTTTGAATAGAAGTTTCCAAATATAAAACACATTGGCAAAAAAATATATAATTTTTATAAGCAATTCTGACTATGTCACAAAGTTTCAAAATGAGAAGGAAAAAAAGTACAAAACACAAAAGAATGAGTCATTAAATATGATCTTGTGCTGGCAAATATCAAGAGTGGTATAATGGATTTTAGTATAACTGAGATTAGAAACTCCCACATAGTGCATTAAATTGGCCCAAGAGATGAGAAATGTAACTCCAATTCATTCCGTGATGGCCATGCGATAATTCTGTTGAGCTGTGCAAGAACCTTGCTAAGCATTATGCAATTCACAGCCACACAAAAGTCTTCAGTACAGCTGATACTTGATGAGGGAGATGGAATAATTAAATAAAAAGTTAAATATTTTTACATCTGAGTAGACGGCAACAGGCACAATCTCTTTCCCAAACAGCTTTGGAATGCTGAATAAAGCTGATGGGATGCAAGGGTACCGAGCATTAAAGAGAGATTTCAACATTCTTTTTATAGAATGTGAAAAGTAACCAAGTTAGTAATTTAATTTTGTATTATCTTAAGTCAATGGATTAATTTCTTTTGAGACACATATTGGCACTGAAAAATGCACTGTGCATGTCTGAGTTGGGTGATAGGAGAAGTGAAGATTATTAACATGTAAATAGATTTATCTAAGCACTAAAATAGTATATACTAAGTAAATGGCTGTACCAGGGAAATAAATTCCAACAAGTGGGCTGAGAAGACAAAGGATCACATGAAGATGATGAGAATCAGCTTCCAAAAACAATTAGATATTATGAAAGGGTAATCTACCATTTTAGGTAAATGGAGTGTCAGTAACTTATATAAGACAGAAGAACAACAATAAAAAGTTGATGTCAAAAACACTAATTAGGAGAAAAAGGCACATGCAGGAAGGAGGAACTCAAAAAATGCTCAAGCTGCAACAAAATGGTGAATGTCTGCAGTTATTTCACTGAGGTCTGCCACCTTGCTGCACCAGCTAAGTTTTCTGGCATCTGCACAAATTTTGTTGCTATCATGTCCCTGAGGAGGGAAACAGAAAAGCCTGTAAAGAGACAAAGATCTGACAATCTATGCTCACTGATACCCTAAGAAAGGGGACGTGTGTACACCCTGTGGTTATGGGTCAGCTACACTTCCCTTTCTACAAAGAAGTAGCAGGAAAGAGCTGCAGGAATCATAACAAGACACTAGAGTCCTCTGAGACCAAGGGGAGCATGCAGAGCTGTGCCATGTCGAGAGCCAGGGGCAACAGCCCAGGGTGCCTCTGCCGGTGGGTGCTTCACCACAGCAGGCGACAGACGGACAGGATGATTTGCAGTTGAGCGCTTTTCCATCACAGAAAACCCATCCAGAAGTCTAGCATTGTGCAGTCTAACACAAATACATCCTAAAGTAAAAGTCTTTGTTTCCAAATAGGTATTTTTTTCCCCTGTAAGAAATACACAGCAGAAACCAATGAATGTAAATGGCATAAACCTGTCAATATAAATAGCATAAGCAACAGGGTAAAGAAGGTAAATCTGGGAAGCTTCAGGGCGAAACTTAAAGTAGAAATAAAGGGAAGGAAGCATGTCCAATGAAGAGAGATGAGGCAGTTATTCCGATAGATGTGGAAAACTGCCAAGCTGAGATTTGCCACAACAGGCACTGGAAGTCTCCAAATGAAAAGGCTTGGGAAGTGCTGCAATTATTGCACCTTGGTTCATTTCACATGCTGCACATTTTAGAAAGCTAAATACCCATCACATGTTTCTTGATTAGCATCCTTCATCATACAGTTCCAAAATGGTTTCTAACAGGGAAGCTCAGAAATAGGCTCATGTGCTTACTAAATCATCAATTCTTCTTGATTGGGAAAAAAAAGGCAAACTAAACACCTCTCACAAAAACTACATTCATAACATCAAATGGGCTTATTTTTAGTTCATAAAAATACTGCATAAGCTCTTCAAAATTAAAATAAAGTCCTTGGAAGTAGGCCAAATTTAATTTTCTGCAGGTCAATATTTCAAGAACTATGTTTTTAAGTACTTTTAGGGCATTTAATAGTATCAATGATTTTTCTTTACAATTTTTAGATTTAATTTAAATATCATACTGACAGCGATATTAAAAGTTTAATGGTTAAGGACTCAACCATTAATGTTAGTAGTGTGAGCATACTTAGCCAAAACAATTCCACAGATTATGATCTATATGGCAGACTTTGATACTTTAATTAGAACATCTTATAAAGAAAGCTCCCTAAAAGTTCTCTCTTTCTTAAAGATTACTCAGAAAATGAGAGATTTTTTTTCACCCCTTAGCTTATCAGATAGTATTGAATTATAATTTATAGTTAGACATATACTAGGAAAGCTGTTATTTCATCTTCCAAAATCATGTTTGCTCTTTGAAAGCTGTTTTGTCCACAGAAGACTATTTGAATGTTTCTGTAAGGAATGAGAAGGAGGATTAACACATTTTGATACTTTGTACCCTGCATAGCCCTAGTATAATTATTTAAATGTTTGTTTTCTTGAATGTTTTATGGTATTACCTCCTCCACTGATGATTAACGGAAGACTTCAAAACTATTTCTCACCAAGTAGTCATCAAGAGGAAACAGTTTAAGAGGCAAGTGTGATAGGGTAGCTGGGCTACCATAGGAGGTCTATCTGTTTTCTGTCACACCCAGGAATCACATCCAAATAGAGGACTAGCTTTGAGTACGTTTTTAAACAGGTCATAGATATTCTGCAGATTGCGACCATTTCAGCTGACCCCTTGTTAAACAAACAAACAAACCTCAGAACTGAAGTATTGTGCTTTCTGATCCTTAAGAAAAGTTTAAGGACCTGGATATTTCAAATATTAGTTACCTACTATTATTAAAACTTTCTGATACTCTTTGGTGTCTCTCTGGGTTTGTCTACTCTAAGTAACATTGTTTTTCCTCATGTTTCTCTTCACTAAATCATGAATACACAAAAATTACCTGGAACATCAATATATATGCTCTGCTTATTATGCTGTGAAAAATCATAAATGGAGAAAAATCTTAGTTCTTGACAGGTATTTGGTTAACAGATTACTGGTTGCATACAATAACCTATTAGGTAATTTCTAGATAAACTTTACTTTTATAGGCAGACTGAAAAAGAAGCAATGGGATTTGCAGTAGGAAGAGTGTTAATCAGGCATTAATTTTGTTACAGATGTCAAACACAGAGGTGCCTCTAAGTTATTTCCAGCTTAAAGACTGTAACAATTGATTTTAAGTACTGCCATACTTACAACTAGGAGCTGTCTGACTGGGATCTGTGTCAAAGTAAAATGCCATTCTTTGGCTTTACATTTACAGAAACAGTTATTTATACTTGCAAGGTTGACATTTTTAGAAGCATAAAACATTTCCAGCTATGTTCCTGGGTTCCTGCCTGCGCTGCAGCTGTTTACACAGCTCTGCTGTTGCACACCCAGAAGCTAATATACATGGAAAGTTTGTCTATGTCATCAATACTGGTGTAGGGCTAACTTTCTAAATGTGTACTCCATAGTCCTCCAATAATTCTGAGATATGGAACATATCCATTCTTCTCTAGGGATACTAAAGGATCCTGTAACATCTTGCATAGCTGCTTTGAGAAGGCTTTGTGGACACTGCTAAGAAAGCTCTCAGGACCCCTTCTTGGTCAGCACTGCCATCCAGGAGGATGGCTGGACATAACCACCAAATCTGAGATCCCACAGATGCTTGGCTGAAATACTGGCTACTGATCTCAGCAGCATTCCAAAGCAGCATGACAGATGCACACTTGGTTATACCTGCTGTATACACGTACTACTGGGTAAGAAGCACAGGCGTAAGGTCACAGTATATCATTTAAGCTAAGAAAACAACATTGTCTCTAGATCAGAAGTCAGTCTTGCTATGCAGAATCACTTAAGAACTGACAAAAATCATAGAACAGACCTTTTTCCCCAACTTGCATTACTCATTTTTTATTTTGTGAAGCAGTCGATACATGAAAACAAAACTTGATTATCTAAATACACTGATAACTTTTTCCTTTGTAGCATGACATAAAATATGCCTAGGAGATGTGTTGGTTCTCGCAGCAATCAGAAGTAATTTTATTCCATCTTGAAAGTGGAAAATGGTCAGAATTAAGTTTTTACAATGCATGAGGAATAATAGTAGTAGTGCTTGTATGGCTTGCTTCACATTACACCCAAGCACTGCACTGAGATGACAGTTTTAAATATCAACAAGGTACTGAAAGCAAACTAGGTAAAAACATGAGACTAAGCTAAACCTTCTTTATTCTTGTGGTTTGCAGTTCTAGAAATAAAACCAGAAATGTTTTCTGTTGTAAATGGTTGAGCAGAATAGGGATTGATGTGGTTTTGTGGTTTCCTTAGATGTACCCGAAACTAACCAAAATATCCACCGGTCTTCTTGCTGTGTCATTCTCTTCATTAGTTTTCTTGAGTCATTACTACACATAACAATATGAAGAAGGAACCTCTTAGATACTTTTTCTCCCCTGTTCTTTTCTATTTTAATTATATTTAACTTTTACAGTGGACTTCAACCTTGCACTGTATGGATGGTTCAAACATCATTAAGTCATAACCCAACATGTACCATAGAATTATAAAATGTTAAAGATTAAACTCAAAGCACAGTTTTTCAAGATAAAACTATTAGTTCTTAAACACTCATCTCTTACCCTTATGCTATCTTGGTTTGAATTTAATGGTGATTATGTCTCTTTATGGCTCTTTCCTCATGAAACTAGGGTATCTGAAATAGAAGAAAAAGGGAACTAAATTAAATTTTGCTCCTGAAAATCATTTTATGTAGAACATGTAATTGCAGTTGCATGTATCAAAAGAAACAAGTAAACTGCAGGTAAATTGGAAATCATTTAATGTTCAAAATACTCTCAGTTGGTAAGAAGGTAGTCTGAGAAAGCATCACTAAGGTCTTGCCCTGTTTTATTCTTCCTCAGGCATTTGTCGCTAGTGACAGGATAATAGGTTAACACAAACTGTTGATCTGAACTATTACAGCTTCTGGAGAGGTGAAAGAGAACTTCAACGTTAAGCTGCAAGAACCAAAAGGCTCATGAAGGGGAGCATGAAGTAAATGCAATTCAAACAACTCCAGACTTTGGAAGCAAAATCAAAGATGCTTCAGAAAAAATACCACAAATCTACTGTTCAGTCCAATAGCAAATGAATTTGAGAAAAGAGTTTTAGATAGAAGGTGAAACAGGAAACAAAGACACCTTATATATAAAGAGCTCATAGATGTACACAGCCACCATGTGTGTAAAATTTCTGGCTAAGCTAAGGTTCTGTAGAGTGGACCTTCTTCACAAATATAATGTGTGTGAGTTAGACATGTATATAACCAGTTAGGAACATTAAATGTGTTCTGTAACACCTAATATGTCCCATCCTTGCAAGATATATATTGCCATGTCAGGGTATGTTTTCAAGAGTAAAGTTTCCAGTAACACAAAGAAGACAACGCAAAGGAACCAATGAAACTTTCTCATGTTCCTAATCATTCTTGGCCTAAAACTACTAAAACTCCATTCATATTAGACAGAAAATAACATCTTGTATCAATGGAGTGCAGCTTAAAGATGTGAGTAGCTGTACATTAATATTACATTTGGAATCAATGTATTATCACTGCGGGGTGACCACGATTATGTTCCAACAATTCCCAAGTGGCCTTTTCTTGCACTCTGATTTCAAGCCCACCATATCATAGTCAATTATGAGGAGTTAATTGAAGGGGCCATACCAATGACAAATAATTGATATGGGCTTTAGGAAATTAAATTACTTGTACATAAAACTGAATAAAATACTTAAATACACTTCACAAAGCCTTATTAGCATCACCTACTCAGGAATTTTGTAGCTTGAAATACAAAAACCTTAATGGAAAAATTTAACAAGCTTTGTGAGCAAAGAAAGTTATCTCTAACAACTTTAGGTGAAACAAGTAAATAAAATGCTACAAGAATTCCAAAATGTTGACTTCATATCAAGTGGGGAAAAAAAAATTCCCACAGAAAAAAGCTGGCAGTCATTAAGGTACAAGATCATACCAAGGCAGTTTGTCATACACATTTTTAAGAGCCTTTCCTATAATAGGAAGAAAACAATTGAACAAGCCCAGAGCAGGCCCTAATTCTCTTAAAGGGAACTTGATGGTGAAAAATGCAGAATGTGCTATGGGATTTCTTCTGCTGACCACTTGCCCAACAGAGAATGATATTATCATTAACTGGCAGACCAGCAGCCAAACTCCTCCCTCCACTCCCACATCACCCACCAGAGATCCAAAGTGCCAGACAACCAGAGGGAGGAACAAGTCAGTGCACTCACCCATCACAGTGGACACGAAGAAGGGAGCAAGCCAGGCAAAGAGCCAAGCTGTGGGAGATGGTAGCAGCCAGGCCATGACCCCAGTTATAGAGCAGGGACTAGGAGACTGCTTCATGCTCTGGCCCTGCCATCCTGGGAACTCCACTTGCCCTGAAGAGTCAAGGAGCCCTTCCAATAGCCACAATCCTCACACTACACATACACTGCACAGGCAAACCTCCTAACCTCTCTGCATGCAGGCAGTGCTTATAGAGGTGGCTTCTTGCCCCACCTCCAAGTGAATGTGGAAGGTGGGGGCACCTGGTGGGGATCTCCTAATCAGTTCTCACACAAGGCTGGCCAGACCCTGGGTGAAAACCAATCAGAAGAGTCTTTCTTGCCTGGTTGTGGACATCATCCCTATGCCAACCCTCATTCAGGGCTGGGGGTTTAACCCCAGCACATCAGGGGTCATGAAAAACATGAGGTGCAACAGGCTCCTGTTCATTGACCCACATCAGTAACAAAAGAAAATACCTTTTCCAAAAGAGCTCCTTCTGTACACAGTAGAAATGGATGTCCTAGGGAGAAGAGAATGCTCAGTAAGAGGTAAGTAATTTCCAAGATCCAGTTAGGGGAAAATATTTCATCTTGTCCTTAATAAATTCTTACAGTCATGTTCAAACGCTGCTTTCCATATTTTGAAGCAATGTTCAGTGAAGAGCGTAAGAAGCTCTCTATCATCATGGACTGAGAGAAATAACCACTGCTAATTTTGTATAGATCTGCCTGTTTGCAGGTGCTCAGCTGGAGGTTGGTGGTGAAGCTGTCTGAAGATTCCCTGTGTCTGAGCAAGGAGGCAAGGCCCTGCAAGTGCTGGGCCAGAGGTTTTACTCTGTCTCCCAACTTGAAATGTCCAGGCAGCATAGGTGAGAAGCAGAAGGCAATCTGACCTGACCACAAAGGAATGAGAAACAGAGCAGAGTCAGCAGCAGAGGGAATGGGAAGGGCATGATGGGACAGGCCGTAGCCAGAGGCATCTTACAGGATATGGACATAGGAATAATAAATACTGCAGGAATGAGCAGCAGAATGTAGCCATTAAAGAAACCTCACTCCCCAAACTGCACTGTAGGACCCAGCAGATGGGTGCTAGGGTTTACAGATACCCTGCAAACAACTATGAAACCTACTGGCAAAGAAGGTGGTCCAAGATGGGAAAAAAAAGCCTTCTCTAGCTTTCTGTTGCTCTTTGAACTCAGCTAGCAAAGGCTTAAGAAAGTGGATCTAAAAGTCTGGCATTGCTGATGACCCCTTGCAAGCATGTAAACCATAATAGTACTTACATACGCTTAAAATCCATTTTTATCCAGCAGAGTTTCTTTTTGTAGATGCAGGAAGTTTCATATAAATGTTATATTTCATGTGCATGTTAAAATGAAATAAAATTTGTTGCAAAGTCAAGCACTTAAAAATTGGAAACAGTCAGAATTAGAGTTGTCAATGAAGCATTAATGTGTTCTATTTTAATATTACATTGATCATGATTTAATTTATAATTGCAAGGTCATGTATTTTCCCCTTAATTTAATTGACTTAGGATAGATCAAGGCATGAAAAAAGAATGTGAACATCCTCATCAACCATAGATATACTAAATCCATGAATAATATGTACAAACCCAGCCTGGATTAGACATAATTAAATCTTCTAAGGTTATTAATTTAGTTTAGGGTGACACTGTCCCTTTCCTTAAGGGTCAGAATCTAGTGTTAGATACATACAAAATTCTTTTTTATGACAGATTACTCTGGGTTAAGGAACTACCAGTCAAAATGCTTTCTGTGCCATGCACAGTGACTTGATAGGGCTGACAGACCACCTCCTTCCAGTGTGAAAGATCTTGTTTTTAAAGTTGTTTTACTCCTTCTCTGTTCTCATATTACAGGAATGGGTATTCCTTTCCAGATACCAGTAGCATGATCTAATTTTGGTTCAATTTAAATTTTGTAGCAGAAATAGTAGACTTCTGTCCCAGTACTGTCTCCTAAATCACCAACATCAGTGCTTGACCATTCTCATTGCCCACAGTCCTGCCAAGTGATTTGACTGTCTCTCAGTCCTGTCTGCCACCAAAAGAGGTGGTGGAAAGATAATTTTGTTTACAAGTTGGGCTTTCACCAGAAATACACATGGAGTGCAGGTGCCTTTATTGGGAGATTAAGATGCCTGTAGCCTGTCAGCACTGCTCCTGCAATGAAAGCTGTGGAGAGGCCTCTTCCTGGACGAAGGTGAATTATTCCATACCCTCCCTAAAATAGTGACCTCTTTGGATGATTGAGGTTTGGTGAGCTGGCACCACTTCCAGGGTTAATACAACACTTCCATGAAAACAATTAACCTTCCTAACATCTAAGTCAGTGCATAATAGCTGAGGCAGAACGCTGGTGCACACTTCTGGAGAGCAGTCTGGACCAGAAGCTGCACAAACAGGGTTACTCTGCACTGACTCCTCCACACAGACCTTCTGTCACTCTGGCAGTGCTGCTGAATGCTGCCCACCCCCGCCACGGTGAGCCGTCCTGGCTTTTCTGAAACTGTAGACAATACAAACTATGGCTTCAGGGTTTTTTTTTCACTCCTCAGAAGGTTTCTATTTCCTTTTCAGAGAAGGAAATAAACAGCACCATTTCTGCAGCTCGAATTCTTTTCCAGTACTGTATGAAAAATATTTGTCTTCCTCATGCTGATTTCCTGGTATTGAAACATCATATCCCTCTAGCCTGAGTCAATTTATATTTAAAATTTTGTTTTCCCTTTCCAGCCTTTTAAAACTTCCATTAAAAAGTTTATCTAGTTCTCCAAATGATGGTAGTAAACCAGGACAGATTATTTGTATTTGTTTGTACAAAATCTTAGTGAATGAACAACAAATTAAATTTGTTTCATAAATGAACACTGTCTTATATGAAGTTGAGTTCATACCTCTCTCTGTCCAGCACCAAACTTTGACTGACTCAAACAATAAACATTTTTCACTTACCTTTTTTACATATATATGTGCCCTTGGTTTATTATTTAAAACTAGCTCCTTCACAACTTAATTGGGTCAATACACTTTTATTTGTAAAATTGATGACAGTTTCAGTTTTTAACTCTTTCATGTGGCTTTCTCCACCTTGAAAATCTACAAAACCTTGCTCTTTTTTAATGTTTGCCCTTTAATCCACTTAAAACAATTTTTAAAAAGTTTGTTTCAGCTACACCTCTGTTTTCATCTCCTTTCAGTAATACCTGGGATCTTGTAATTGCCTGTTTCCACCCTAAGTGCACCTCCATGTGCCGAGCCTGGCTCAGACATGTGCGGTTAACTGGCCATGCAGGTGTACTCTCTTGGAGTCACCCACCGTTCCAAGTCAGCAAGCCTTCCAGAAAGCTCAAGTTCCTTCAAAGGAAAAATACATTTTAGAAGTGTCCAGTATAGAAGTATACTGGGTTGCAAAACTGAATTATTCCAGTGACATTTTTGAGTGACCACGTGAAGATTTTGTGACCTGACTCCTATTTCTTCAAGTGATAAAGCATTCTATAGCACTCTATCTGCTTGGAAAAAAAAAAATTCTTTCAAATTATTAATGTTTCTGTCAACCGGATGGCAATTCTTTCAGATTGGCCACTATGAAACCAAATCTATGAAATCAAATAACTGTAACTAACATTTCCACTTCAACATGACCAGGAATTTTCAAAGGAAAGGTATTGCTTGCTCTGAAAACTTAGGCCAGTTGAAAAATGGGTACTGTTCTTTCCATCTTATTTGCTTAATCCTTTGTTCTGTACTTCATATCTTAATTTTTAAAGATTAAAAAAATATATTTTTGTTTCAAGCTAAACAAAACTGGAAAATTACATACCTACAGATCTCTGTTCATTGTTGCTTTTCCTGTTTGTTTGTTTGTTTTTCTTCATAAAACAAACACAAAAGGAGTAGAAGCACTACCAAGTCAGGGAGCAACATAGCCAGATCATAATAATTTATTGCTTTGCTTTGCATAAGTCTAATGCATGGTACAGAAGGAGTGAAGCAAAGAATCCTTTTCATCTTTCATACAGGGGTCAGACACGCCAATACATGTTGAGACAGTTGTAGAGTACATGCTGCATAAGGGTAACAGCAAATGAAAAAGCAGGTAGACTTGCTTGTTTGGTATGTGTGAGGACAGCATAAACACCCCATTGCTCACATTATATGCTTTAACTCTGCTCATTTGAATTTGTTTTCAACTAGATCACTCTGTGCAGACGTGGCTGAAAACACTAGAGTAAATAAAACTTAACCAGTATTATTCAAATATCCTTTCCATATCCAAACACCTGAGAAGGTATTTAGCATATAATGCATTGCTGATTCATAGCATTATTCCTGTAGCCCAATTTATTTGCAGAATTTCAAAGACGAGTAAAATGCTAAAGTAGTTATGGAATTACAGAATCATTCCTTCACTCCTTCTGCCCATTTCTGAATCACAAACCTCTGACTTTGGTTTGGACAAATGTATGGAAATGATTCCCTACAACGAGAATGTGTGAAAGGTTTTGGGTTTGTCCCACTCTAAATGAAAGCAAATGCAAGAACTTCAGATGTGGTCCTGAGGTGGAATTGCAGCTCTTCGATCTGCTCTGCACTGAGGAAGGCCTATTTATGCCCTTCAGCTGCCACTCGAAGGGGTCTCTCCAGCTTGCTCAGCAGAGTGCCATTGAGCATGCATCAGTATAGCTATACACTAGCTATGGACTTGTATAGCATAATTTCTGCAACCAAAAATCTTTATTCAGTCTGGTCATTGTCCATTTCTAATTTCCATCTTGATAGACTTTTATCTTAAATATTCTTAAGACGATGCTCACTTTGGGCATAAAGTGCTGGGGTCAAACCTGAATGAGGGTTGGCATATGGATGATGTCCACAACCAGGCAAGAAAGACTCTTCTGATTGGTTTTCACCCAGGGTCTGGCCAGCCTTGTGTGAGAACTGATTAGGAGATCCCCACCAGGTGCCCCCACCTTCCACATTCACTTGGAGGTGGGGCAAGAAGCCACCTCTATAAGCACTGCCTGCATGCAGAGAGGTTAGGAGGTTTGCCTGTGCAGTGTATGTGTAGTGTGAGGATTGTGGCTATTGGAAGGGCTCCTTGACTCTTCAGGGCAAGTGGAGTTCCCAGGATGGCAGGGCCAGAGCATGAAGCAGTCTCCTAGTCCCTGCTCTATAACTGGGGTCATGGCCTGGCTGCTACCATCTCCCACAGCTTGGCTCTTTGCCTGGCTTGCTCCCTTCTTCGTGTCCACTGTGATGGGTGAGTGCACTGACTTGTTCCTCCCTCTGGTTGTCTGGCACTTTGGATCTCTGGTGGGTGATGTGGGAGTGGAGGGAGGAGTTTGGCTGCTGGTCTGCCAGTTAATGATAATATCATTCTCTGTTGGGCAAGTGGTCAGCAGAAGAGGACACTAACTATATTTTATATAGAACAGAAGATGCACCTTTCCATAGGCTTTCCTCTTTAGTACAAGGTCTACCCATCATTTAACTTGCCTTGAATAAATGTGATAGCATTGTTTAGGAGACTGAGCACTCTTCAGAGCAAAATACTATTGCAGTCAAAAGAGGTAGTAGTTAACATTATCCCAATGATGTAGAAGTCTTTTGAGAGAAGACTTGATTCCAAACTGGTTGACAACAGAAATAAGTAGTTTCAGTTGGCTTTAGATAAAGTTCTCAAGCTTTAAGTTACACACACAAATCTGGCAGGACTTGGAGAATGATATTCTGAAGCTCCTTATACGTCCTGAGGGCTGTTGGTACTTGTTCCACTTTGTTGCTGAAGAAAGTAGAATAAACTGAGGACTTTTTTCCCTCCTAACTAGAAAGAACAAATACAGAGCTAGATTGTAAGTTATCTTACTTTGACCTTTGTCTGCAACTGTATCTCTAACTCCGATGGGTGTTCTATCACTACACTGCAATAACTGAAGAATTAGTTATAATAATGGGTGATGTCCAGCCACCTCACAGTAATTCCATTACTGTCCTACTCTCGTGTCCTCTGCAGGAGTTGGAAGTTTAACCTGACACCTGTGTCACTAGGGGGGGAAAAAAAAGGTATTCTCATTAAATAAACAGGGCAGGAAAACATCTAGTCCACTATCCTGTAAGCTACATACTATAGGAACTGCAGTTGATGCAGCTTTCTATTTCAGTGCTTTATATATTAAAAATTTATGTATAAAATCTATCTACATTTCCAAATTATTCTCATTTTGCTTGTTTGTTTCTCCTGAAATCTTTAACCAGTTTTTGTTTCTTGTTTCTGTGTTACATAGGTCTAGATGATGAAGTCAGTTTTGACAGAATTCAAAATATGTGTTTTCATGTGTTATGTTAAACAGAGTTCCTTAAGCAGACTTTCTCAAAATTAACAGAATATTCCAGTTTTTGCTAATACTCATCTTCAGAATGAAAAATAAATACTATCATAACATTGCTGTCTAGCTCAAATGCTAACACCTGATCCTACAGAAAGGCTGTACTAATGTAAAAGTATCTTCAGTTTGGCAAGTGGACATGGAGTGGGTTTCCTTCACCTGCTGTCCATAGAAACACTCAGCTGGGATTGCTCCGTCCCCAGTAAGAGAAAACTTTAATCTAGAGGGCTTGGCTGGAACAGTGCAGGTAGTGATCTAGAGGTTCATCTGAGCTTCCTTGTTCTGTGGTCCTGTGTGATAATGTCTAAGTTGGCAACTACAGAATTGTTGGGGGTTGGATAATTTTTTCCTCTTTCAGGTGTTCTAAGCTGCTAAATTTACTGTTGGACCAATATTCATGGACAGAAAAGGCAAGTCATAATATGAAGAATTACTCTAATCTGAAATAATCTTGTGAGGGGGTAATAAAATGCTTCTGAAAGCTAAGCAGCTCATAAACGGAGAGCTGGTGTTGCAGAATATGGATTGATAAAGCTGACACTTTATTTACACCCATGAATATTCTTTAAATTAGTGAATCCAAATGCAAAGGTAGAACAGACTGTATATGAAGAGAGCTGGGCAAAGACAGGCAATTAATAGAGCAAATCAATGCCAGCTTCATTACAGAAAGAACATATCTATTAAAAAAAACTTTAAGCAAATCAAGCCTTTTTCCTATCAGGTTTTATCAAATTACCTTAATGTTTTGAGACAAGGTTACAAACTTCTGTCACAATATCAATATAATAAGTACAAATTTTTACAAGAATTTTTGACTGGAGGCACCTCAATTAACAATATAGAGTAACAAAAGAAAAGTCAACAGGACAGACGTCATATGGACTACAACAGTCCCAATGATCATTTTTAGCATGTCATTGTGAGCAGAGCATGAAGGTACTGAAAAGGGAAGGAAGATTCAAGGATAAAGGGCTTTCCATCTTACCTCTTCTCCCTCCTGATCTGAGCACTGGCAGCAATATGGCCGCTTTTGGTTGTATCCGGCTATTGTAAATGCTCAGGACATCTCAAACACCCTTCTTTTGTTCCCTTTGTAGGAAGGGAATCAAAAGACCTAGAGACCTGCTATAGTGGAGGTTGTACAGAAGTAAAAGAGTAATTTGAGGGCTGAAAAATAGCAGCAATATCTTCATGAAGTTCACTCTATCTATTAAAAGATGAGGTAAATAGCCAGCTTGATCTGTAAAAAATAAAATAAAATAAAAAATAATTGTTATATTAAAATTATATTATACTTATGTTATATTAAAAATTATATATTATTATAACACAGAAGTTCTAGAGTAAGGATTTTCAACCTACTGCTCAAATATGAAAGAGGAAATTGTAGTTACAGTGATTAATGAATTGGTAACCAAAGGCTGAGGCTACCATTGGTTTCAATGATCACCACTTACTAGAAATTCTCAAATCAAGAACAGATACTTTAGTAAAGGTGGACTCTGACGCAAGCACAGCTATTGAAACTGAATCAGGAATTAAACCGTTCTAGTTTAGTTTACTAACATTGAGACTAGAGGAGTAAATTTGTCCCTACAGCCTTAATGATGCCAAAAATTGTACGCTTCTTCCTGAAAAGCTTCCTGTAGAGGCATTTGAGCATCATGGGATGTGGCTTCTCACCGTGGAATGAGACATATCTGGAACTGATGAAAACTCAGGCATTCTCTGCCATGTGGTGAGTACAAGTCCAGTAATAGGACAGAACATGAAAGCAGTCTTGCTCCAGAATGCCTATAAATTCCCCTAACATAATAGACATGCCCTTGTTACTGGGCTGAGGGACTGGTTTTAATCATGTGATTGATGCATATCATACAATGGAGGGCTGTAGCTTCCTCAGGGAACTGAAGTAGAGGAGGAAAGAAGGACACAAGCTGCAAGTTGCATTGATTGCACTGGTAGACTGTGGACAGGGAACTCATGCCTGTATTTATGAGGGTTAGGACTCGGGAATCTCTTCTTAATGCTATTGCTCATTTATTGCAGAAGACTATTAGATGAGCTTTGAAGAGGCATTCTGAGATAAAGGCCTATAAACAGTTAATAGCTGAAAACTCTTCTGTTATATTATCATATATCACAAGTATATATGATCAGTATGTTTGTAAGTGATATGCAATGATACAGTGTTTTAGCTTTTTAGCAAAGTTGCTGCTTGGTAATGGCAGATGTGCTTTTTGGAAACCAAAGAGCAATAGTATCTTTATCCTACATGAAGAGTTGGACTGTGATTTTGTAAATGAAGTATACTTGGCCCAGAAAAATGTTGAAGTAGTCTTCTGTATCTTTACCACACCATTTTCAGTACAGATTTGCTGTTGGGAGACTCAAGGCACTCAAAAAGCAAGCATTTTACAAAATGATTAAAAGCAAATTCTATTGTCAAAATCCAGTTTATAATTTCCTTGTGATTCATCTTACTTACTCGAGTAACCCACTAGGCTTTCTGACTCAGCTGTGGGTTCTTTTTCCACTCTTCCTGTTTCCGTCTTGGAAATTTGGTCTTAATTACCAAATTTCTGGTGCGCTTCTTTGTAGCAGGGTCCAGGAAGACAAAAGTAAAATGTGAAAGTAGGAGCATAAAATCCAAGCTGTTCTGTTGCTCACAATATGTAAGGTATGACATAAGCAACTGTTACTGATATAAAAGCTTTCAGGAGAAAGGCAGAGCTCCTTGTTAGTGGCTGATGTGTTGTAGCACAGGAATAGAAGATTAGGTTATATAGTGGTATGTGATATTTTTGTTGCTTGTTATGTTTGTCTTGGATGCCGCTCAGAGGAGGTAATAATAGATGTAGCAGGAAGACTTTTCTTGACATATTAGACCTAGTGCAGGCCAGATAATCCCAAATGGAAAAGGAGAGGGATTTGTTGTCCTGAACGTCCCCTTGAGACTAAATAATTCTAATGGCTTTTTTATGTGTGAGATCTAAAGCCATATGCTTTTATGGTATCCATTTTGTTATAAATATATTGTAGTTAAATAATACGTAACTAATGTAAAGAAACATGCCATTCTTAGAGAAATGAGTACATCTGGAGCTACAGATTTAAATAGAAGGAAGAGAATCAGGGAGTATATATTTTGATTCATCTCTATTTGAGAAGAGTTTGAAAAACTCTTGTTCCTGGAAATAATGAGATACAAAGCTGTTTGCACAGTTGATCTCCAGCCAGAAAGGATTCCTGTCAAGTGAAATATTAAACCGAAGGAATGCAGTTTTCTTAGGGGAATGAGCTCTTGGTTTCAAACAAATGTTTAATGGAAAGCTAAAATGACCATTTAGCAAACATATATGCACCCAGAGGATTGGATGGCTGTCACACCAGAACAGGATTATCCTATCTTTTAGATATAGCTTACTTGTTTGTAACTGGCCTGGTTCTGTAGCTCTGAAAAGTAATTTCTAGCTGTAACAGTGACCAAAAGTCTATTACTTTGGTTGTGTCACTGCAGTAGGCAGGTGTTTATATTAGGCAAAGTATCATAGCAGCTGGGACCTCTGTTAGTAATCCAAATGTTTTAAGGTAGTGAGAGTTCAAGGAATATTTCCTTCAGATTCTTTTCTTCCAGAGAGCAGCGTCTCTGATCTTCCTAAGCAGAGCCAAATTTGCCTAGGATCCGTGAGGCAGCATGGAAACGCTCTGAGTCTGCTGAAGGTGAGAAGAGTAATGTCCCAAGCTCCATTCCTTTGCAGCTTGATGTGCTAGATGTGATAGTGAATGCCAAGTTCAAGCTTCACCCATTGAACCCAAGAGGTAGTTGCTGCTCCAGGAAATGCTTTTTAGGCCCCAGGAGGCATTTGTGCTAAAATGCCAAAATACCAGCAGAACAACTCCTCATTCCTCCTGCCAACTGAGAAAGAGATAAGCTTCTAAAGCAGAACTGGGTGTTTCCTTCTTTTGTGGTGTGGTGTGTTTTTTTTGTTTTTTTTTTTTTTTTTTGGCTTGTTTGTGGAGATCCACATGCAATGTATCTGAGGGACTCTGATGTGCTTCACAGGTGTTCCTATGCAGGTGTACAGCTGGGGGAGGCCCAAATGTGCTGGAAATCCCTACAATGAAATTATTAAAAGAAAAAAAATAAAAATCTGTTTCTCTGCAGACTGAGGTTCTTTCTCTAAGCACCCTTCACTTCCCAGTAGCCTGATGGCACTCGGGAGATACTAACGGTAGCTCTGTTTTGTTGCTTTTTGTAGTGGGATTCAGTCAACTTGTAAGTTCTTGTAGATTCCTTAGGACTAGCATCTTCTTGACTAGGAAGTCATGAGGAGTCAGATGGGAGAGAGGTAAGTACTACATCCCAAATCCTACCTACTTGTGATACTGAAATGGGAATTTACTCATGGATGGTATAGAATCATAGAATCCTTTAGTTTGGAAGAGACATTTAAGATCATCAAGTCCAACCATTAAGCCAACACCACTAAGTCCTTTGCTAAAATAGAATCAGAATCTGTCAGGGTTGGAAGGGACCACAAAGATCACCCAGTTCCAACCCCTCTGCCATGAGCAGGGACACCTCCCACTAGATCAGGCTGCCCACAGCCTCATCCAGCCTGGCCTTAAAGACTCCCAGGGATGGGGCCTCAAACACCTCCCTGGGCAACCCATTCCAGGGTCTCCCCACTCTCATGGGGAAGAACTTCTTCCTCACGTCCAGCCTGAATCTGCCCACTTCCAGCTTTTTCCCGTTCCCCCTAGTCCTGTCATTACTTCATATCCTAAAAAGGATATTGGGTGTATGACCTTACAAGAAAAATGAAAGGCTTTATTAACAGCAATGTTAAAATTATCATTGCTGAGAAGCTGGGTTAATTCACTCAGAAGAATGGAGCAGGTCTCTCTGCTGGGCTTTTACTTTCCATTTTTCACAGGGTCCTTCCAACATTCATTTTACTTTGGATGACTTCACAGTCATAGCAGAAACATTAAGAAAATATTTCCTGTAGAGTTTGTTCTTATGTTACACATGTGACTATAGCCTCAGAGGAGGACTGTTATGGCCAGTGTCCAGGAAGTCTCAGCTCTCATTAAGCACAGATCATTAATCACATAGTCACTACGGCTGTCAGAGTTAAGCCATGCTTCTGCTGTTACCACTATGTGAAGACAAGATGCTAAATTCTAGTATGATTACAAATTTGCCCAGAAAGACAAAATTAATCAAATAATCCGTTTTGCTTTCCTTACCTCCTCGTTTCACCTGATACTTGTTAACATCAATCCTTAGAGGGCTTTCACTTGTCAGCAAATATCTTGGTCAGTGGCTTATAGGCAGAGTTGGTTGGAAACTCTGGCTATGTGTATTTGTGGGCCCATAGTTTGTGTTGCTTTCAATGATAATAAACCAAAGACTTCTAAGGGAGTAATTAACTGAAACACTAAGCATTCCTGGAAATGCACTTTGAATAGAAAATGGGTACTTGATCATCTTGTGGGATCAAACTGAGTAACTGTTCATTTAAAAAAGAAAATGGAGATAAAATATAGCTTTAAAAGGGGATTTATAAGTGCCTTCCCAACAGGAGGGACTACTGAACTCTTTTGATAGCTTGTAGTTTCCATAAGATCATCTTTCTTTTGGAGGTATATGGAAAATACAGGATCTGAAACTAGACCCTGTACAGTCAGTGAGAACTTTACCACTAAGCTAGTGGATGGAACGGACCCAATGTGATGGAGACCACTACTACTTTTAGTCTATATTTCAATAGCTTCAGAAGTCTTAAGCAGGTCACATCTTCACCTTCATTCCCGTCTTCAGGAATCATTTTTGTACTGCCAAGTACTGCATGCTTGCACAATGCATATAACAGCTGGGATGCAGCCTGCTTCAAACCTGCTTCTGATGTTCTTCTGGCAATACAAGACCAGAGCATTTAGTAATCTGTGATTCAAGTACACCTGGTGGTTAGTTACTGCAGTAAACTAGTAAGAAAAGACTAAAGTGTCTGAGGCAGGGACCATATGTTTGAATGGGCAATACCCTTCCTTAAAATAAATAAATACATACTGATTCCATGTTCCATTTATCTAGTTCTGCTTTTATGTAAAAAAACCCACCCCAAAACAAACAAAAAACCCTGAATCCCACAATTAAGACCCTAAGGTGCTAGATAAATTAACTAATTTTATTTCATATTGCTTAGATCTATGTGATAACCCAGACCTCGTAACTGGGAGCACTAAATACATGTAAAATAAAAATAAGGAAATCTAAATTTCAAAGACAATCTGTTACTCCCCATTTTATGGAAATGTCATCCTGTTGTTTTGTCTTCATTATGATGGAAGATAAACAGATCATTTTGAGATCCAAATAGAAACACATTCTGGCATCTGTTCTATGCCAATAGTTGCTCTTGCTGTGAACATGCTTACATTTAATTGCATTGGGCTATTTGCCACTTTATGTAAGCTACACCAGCTGCTCTTGCTCCTGCACAACAGATTACTGTATGCAGCACTCTGGTTTTCCCTAAAGCAGATAATATTTTGTAAAATCTGGATAACTAATTCTCCAGGAAGTGATTGTAAGTTATTTCAAAACTGTGAAAACTAAAAACAAACAGCCTTAAAGAACTGTACAAAGAGCTGCTACTCCAAGGGAAGATTGTGGTTGTGGGTAGATGTTTTTTTTACGGTGCCTAATATGTTCTTACATTATTTTACCTGCATTTCTTTGGCTACTTTTTACTTTCCTGAAGATTTGATCTGTAGCACACCATGATGAGAAACACCAATAATAAGCACTCAGCAAATTTATTTTGATTTTTATGCCAATGAAATACATGAAATCAGTTTAGATCTACTTGAAAATAGAGCCCTTGAATCCTCTTTGTTGCATTTCTGTGACAGGTGTCATGCTCTTGGAAAGCAGCATTATGCAAATAAAAATTCAAATGACAGCCACAGTAGGAAAATATAACACTAATTTTCTTGACATTTTGGGTGATATAGGTCAGACCATGCTATCACAGAACTAAATCAAGTTCTTTCCCTCAGATGTAAACTCTGCCTCAGCTACATTTAAAACCAGTTTTCCTATAATTTGGATGTAGCGTGGCTGCAAAGTTGTATTAATTCCAAATTTAGGAATGGCATGGTTAAGTGGTAGTTGAACTTTGCTGTTTTTGACTAGGTGTTGGTGATTAAAGCACCTGTGGGTATAAGGTTGTGTAGGCACTGCTGCTGCCTGAAGAAGTCAAAACACAACTGGTCTGAGGGTATGGAGAGATGCAGCAGGGGATGCTGGTAGGTATGGTCAAAGCTCCACAAGGTTACGGAAACCTGCCAAATCTCCATCTTCATTACAGGGAGCTCCTGCTGCTGCCAGGGCGTAAGGAAAACAGATGGCTGTTCCTTTTGAAGCCACTAACATTAATTTCTGTGCCTGTTGTGTATTTTTTTTTTCTCCTTCCCCTGTAGTTTCCAACTCCTGCAGTAGCTCCTGGAGCAACCAGGCATTGGCAGACTTGGAAGGCAGCCATGCAGGTGGGTGAGTTTCAGCTGAAGATGATGGTTGCTTTGTTTTGTTTTTCCTTTTCCCTGAGCTGCCTCCACAATTTGGCAGAGGGATGTCAGGATTAGAAATAGTGGGATTGGAGAATATGCCAGAATCTATTAGAAGGAAAGAGGCAGAGTTATAGTAAATGGGGAGATGAAACACTGCCAGCAGGATCATGGGTGTGGGGGTTTGGATGCAATTAGCACAGCCAGCCAAACGTACCCTAAAATGAACACATCAGTTACGTGCTGAATAGTCTTCTAAATTTGTGCTTATTTTCCATGGGGTATAGCTGATACCTGGTAGATGGGGTCTTGCTTTTCCTCAAAACCAGCATTGATGTGGATCCTGGTAAGTCTACAGCATGCATCAGCTGGATGTGTTTTAACAGAATGTTTTAAACCAAATCTTCGTATCTAAAACAGAAAAGCATGAAATGGAGAAGAAATTAATGTTTGAGTTTGTTTCCACCGTACTTCATCTACTCTATAGGATTGTAAGACTTTTTTTCCTTAGCTTGCTGGAACTTCTAATACATTTGCATACAGTTGTACAGAGTAATAAAACACTGATTTGAAGTAAGGCAGAAATGTGTAGGATGTTTAATTTTAATTTTATAATATCACTGAGAGAACTCAGAGAAAGATGCAGGCTTGGAGTGAGTTAGCAATTCGATGAAATAAGTGTATAGGCTGACATGCAGTGTAATAATGGCGTTTGACTGATCTGTCACCTATCTGAGGGAAGAAAATCTGCCCTTGTGCAGGTTTCTGACTGTTGATCTCCATCAATGAGTGATTCATGCATTTAACAGATGTTTCTGATTTAGGCCAATGAAGGCTTATGGGAGCTTTTTCTAGTCTCTGAGGAAAGAATGCCAACCCAATCAAACAAGCAAATTTGGAGCTTGGCATCTGAATCGACTAGCAAAGCTGGACAATTTCCTCTTGCAAAAGCTGTGTGCCATCATTATTCTGACACTCTAAAACTCTGATAATTGGTACTGACTTGTTATTTTTTGCCATCTCCTGCATTTAATCATTTAGCCACTTTTGCCATCTACCAAGAAAGATACTAAATCCACTTATTCAAAAGGCCTGTGTGGCATGTTCAAAATAGTACATAATTCCCAAACCATCAGAATATGATGCATACAGCTGCCCCAGCTACATGCGTAATTGTAGCAAATATTTCTAGATGCACAGCCACAAAACAAACTCAAGAGGGCTCTATGTTAGCTGATATTTGCCTTTTAAAATTATTGCTATTGTCATTAACACCATAAATGCAAAGTAATGGGACTCCCTGGTACAGGCTGAACACAGCTGAAAGGACCTCCATAAGTAACATAATGTAACAATAAAACAAAATCATGGGGTTTGTGACCAGAAACTGTACCTTGATTTTTAGCTGTTACATAGTGACTGCAAATGTTTATCAAATTTCATGTGCATGATGCTCAAGTCCAGCATTTCCTGTATTTTGTTTGACACAGCATAATATTAAATTTGTTTCACACCTACTTTGTATAATAGCCTGCAAGTCAGTGACACTTCTAGAAGATGCAAGGTTTCATAATATCAAAAAAAAAAAAAAAGCCGTGAACATCCCTCTCATTAGAATCTTCAGAAGTGATTTGACAGCAAACTTTTGGCACAGGATTAGGGAAAGTTCCAAGGGACTGTGGTGCCTGTCCCCCTATCATGCTGTATGACAGAGTTGGCAGTTCATAGGATGGGAGAGTAGTTTGCTTCATTTGCTTCCCCCATGCTGCTGCTACATCTCACCCTGAATCCATTACTTCAAGCATTCAGGAAACACTTCTAACAAATTGTGTCAAAATTGGAAAATATTTAATTAATTTCATCTATGTCAGGCACTATGTCCATAACAACACTCTATGCGTTTGAATAGCCAACCTGAAACTAGTTGTAAGGCCCTTAAGGCAGATCAACAAACAAAGGAAGGGAGAGAATGAGGGGATTTTGGAGAACAGTTATTGCTGTGGTCAAGGATCTCCAACAGGAGTATCTAAATCTTTGGCAAAAATGTGTGTCTAATTTATATTCTTTTACATTTATCTATGATGGCATGGTTTATCATCATTCTTTTGTCTGTTCTGTGGTTTATGAGCCTCACGTGGGAAAGCTACATTTGGTGTAAAATAGCCATAGTGCATTTAATCACAAAAATAAAAAAAATCACATTAGTAAGTCCTAGTGAAATGGAACTTAAGACTCAGTGCTGAGGTACTTTAGAGCTATAGATCAGTATATTTTATTGGGGCTGTAGAACATGCTCCATCAAAACACCAGTAAGTATATAACAACAAATAACTAAAAAAACCTGTATATGTTGATAAAGTCTATTTAGAACTGAAATTATAATTCTGTAAAATACATAATATTTCTCAGGAAATGCTATAATATAGATACAGGCCTTAATTTACGGTTTCCAGTAATTAAAGCACTGGTCTGTGATTAAAGCACTACATTGTTTCACTTCTTGTAGCCCCAAGTAACCCTGTCTCCCTTGCAGTCTTTAAAACCTGCAAGTCGGTGAAACGTCTGTGGAAATTAGAGAGGCAGTGTTTTGTTAGTCTCAATTCCCAACAGTCTTGGAATTTTATTTTTGTGCTGTAAATACAGGCTTTATTCCCCTGCAGAGACAATCAACATTTTGTCCAAGCTCTTAACATACAGTGTGGCATAGTGGTACATGGAGTTAGAGATACTGGACCTCCTGAAGTTCCCTTGTCATGATGGTGCTGTTTATGTCATCTCTCTGAGCCTGTATTTTTAGAGACATACTCATGACTTCACTTGCCATTTTGTGTAAGCCTGTTAATATGTGCAAATGTGCTCTCTCATTTCTGGATGGGATGAGATGGTCAACCTTCTTCATTACTATCATGTTGTAGTATGTGGTGCCATTTCTGTGCAAGAATATCAACCTTTATCTGTGAGACTGCTCCTTTAACTGTCTTGTATGTGGAAATCACATTTGTATATGAGTTAATGCTTCACTGAAGGTGACAAACTCTGGTGAGAAGTGCTGTGTAATGACCTGTCCAGGCAAAGCATTATTAGCCAGGTGGACAGGTAGGCAGAAGAAATTTGCAAACTCTGATATGATGTTAAAAGCCTTATTTTTTTCTTTCCTGTAGTCATCTGCTAGTGCCTATGGTGTGTAAATACCCAAAGTCATGTATCTTTTACCCAGCAGTTGAGGAAGATGCAAAACCCTCATGGTGGTGGGTTCAGGGGTTTGAAGGGACTTAACTTTATCAGTCTGAAAATGTGGAGAAAATTACTTGCCTCCAGCCAAAAGACAGGGTTGGGGTAGCTCTGTGCTTTCTCGCTGCTTTGACTCTAGGATGGGCAAATTTTCTTGCAGCTGGGAGACTTAATAATCTCCTGGCTGCAGGCTTTGAACTGAAAAGACACACTGTCCTGGTTCCGTGTA
>NW_008612320.1:461-3116 GCF_000691845.1 Merops nubicus | reverse complement strand
GTGGCTCGCACCACATGGTTCTGTTGGTGGGTCAGAATTCCTTGGCCAGTTTTAATTCCAAGAGATCTTTGGCCTTCCTCATTGCATCCCTGCATACCCTAACAGCATAATACAATATAATCCTCCGAAGCGACCGGCCCCCTTTTCCACATACTGTAAACTTATTTCTTCCACGTGAGTTTTTCCAGGAGCTCCTTGCTCCTCCGTGCAGGCCTCCTGCCTCTTCCGCTCGTCTTTCTACTTGGACGAATGCACCCATCCTGAGCTTGGAGGATGTGGTGGTTGAATGTTAACTGGCTCTCTTGGGCTGCCCTGCCTTCTAGAGTCCTAGCCCATGGGATTCCTCCAGGCAGGTCTTTGAAGAGGACAAAGTTAGCTCTCCTGAAGTCCAGGGTTCCAATCCTGTGTATCACCCTGCTGCTTCCTCGTTTGGTACTGAACTCCACCACCTCACTATCACTACAGCCAGGGCTGCCCCCAGCCTCTACATCCCAACCAGACCATCTCTGTTGGCTAGTACAGGGCCCAGCAGCACACTTCTCCTCAGCTCCTGCGTCGGGAAGTTACCACCAGTGCACTCAGAACCTCCCGGACTGCGTGTCTGTCTCTGGCCGTTCCAGCCAGTCTCGGGGTGACTGAAGTGACCCACGTTCTTCGTGGCCCCCAGGCTGAGTTCCATCCATTCCAGCTGCTCTCACAGAGCAACTCCACTTCCAGCAAGTAGGGGAAGAGTGATCTGAGGAGCTTCAGTAGGGAATGCTGAGCTGAGCCTGCAGCTTGGGGGTTTCTTCTAAGCTTGGAGATCTTTTTAAAATTAAAACTTTGTATCTTGTTTCAAGCACTCCGAAGAACCCTTCTTCTCTTGTGGGCTAGGAATTTGTATTGGCAGATAATTTACTGTTAATTTGTTTCCTTCTTTTTGGACTCCTGTTGTCTGTCAGCTTAAATAACCTTCCTTCCTCCCTGGTTTTACCTGTTCCAGGTATAAGGTCTGCACTGGAAGTTTCCTTACGCTGTTGAAGGTTTAAAAACCCAAAGCATATAAAAGTGGATGCAAGGGGAGGGCAGAGATCAAAGAGCAACAGCCCAAGTGTTCCTCAGCGATGGGTTGTGTGGGATCCATCTCATGTGGCTGACAAGATATTTTACAAAAGTGACTTCATAAATGCCTTGGCCAGTGAAATGCCTGGCGAGAGATCATCTGTCTGGGTTTCCGTGTGGCCTCGGCACAGTCTGTCACAACAGCCTTGCACCAAAGGTGGAGAGGTGTGGGTTTGGTGGATGGACCTTTGGGTGGATAAGGAGTTACTGGCTGGATGGCTGCATCCAAAGAGCTGCAGTCAAGAGCTCCGCGTCCCAGTGGAGACCAGTAAGGAGCGGTGTCCCCCAGGGGCCCAGGCTGGGCCGGCCCTGCACAGCGCTTCTCTGTGTCGTGGGGAGGGCTGCAGTAGCTGCCTTGAAGACACAGGAAGTCGAAACCCGTCCAAGTTGATCTTCCTGTGGTTCCTCGAGTCTGTCTGGGTTTGAGAACCACACCGGTGGCTGTGGCGTGTCACCAGCCCACGTGCATCTCGGGCCCAGAGCTGGCGGGACAGGAGCAGCACTGGGCAGCTGGGTGCTTGGCCTATTTATGGCAGCAGCCTGTTGGGTGCAGCTGCACAAACTACCAAGTGGCTCTTTCTAGTGGCAGCTGTCAGAGGAGCCTCCAGGTTTTAGTTAAAACATCCTAAAAATGTTGGGTGTGAGGATGAAACCTTTTTGAGTGCTGGAGCTCACGGATGGGGCCTGATCCATAACGAGTTCAGCTTCTCTGATGCCTAAAGGGAACAGCTCTGGTGGGAAGTAGAGGCCAGTAGGCTGCTCTGGATGGGCCTTCATGTCCAATCACCAGTTCCTTGTCTGCAGAGGGTCACAAACATCAGTTCTAGGGACTGATTAGTAGATTTAGATAAGATGGAAGGAATAAGTTCTTTACTCTGAGGGTGGTGAGACCCTGGCAAAGGTTACTGAGAAAATTTGTGGATGCTTCATCCCTGGAGGTGTTCAAGACCAGGTTGGACAGGGCTTTGAGCAACCTGGTGTAGTGGGAGAGGTCCCTGCTCACTGTCAGGGGGGTTGGAACGAGATGATCCTGAAGGTCCCCTCCAACCCAAACCATTCCGTGATTCTCTGCCTGAGGGATTTCCAGGCAGGCCCAAAGGCACCGTGTTAGAGGGGTGAGACCATCACTGCCCCCAAGAAGCCTGGTTCCAGCTGTGCAGGCTTCCTTCTGGGGTTTTTGAATTGGATCATTGGAGCACATGCTCGGGGTGCCCCTGCTGGAGCAGGGGGGTTGGAGAAGATGATCTCCAGAGGTCCCTTCCAACCCTCACCATGCTGGGATTGTGTGTTTTCAGTGTAACAGAGAAAAGAGCTTGTGAGGCCCAGGACCTGTGTTCTTGGACCTCTCCTGCCTCTGACAGGATTGCTGCAGGGGGTTGGACTAGAGAACCTTTAAAGGTCCCTTCCAACCCAAACTAATCAATGATTCTGTGATTGCTTCCCTAAAAAACAAGGCCTGAGCTCTCGCCCTGGCAGGTGCAGGCTCTTGAGTGAGCGCAGTCAGGTACCTTGTGATCTCAGGAGACTTTTGTCTGAATGCATCTCAAGCTGATT
>NW_008612320.1:0-317 GCF_000691845.1 Merops nubicus | reverse complement strand
TCTTTCCTGAGCCCCTCGCCTTAGATTTGAACGCTTGGGCCCAGGGAATAGTTAATGGCCAGTTTAAATCATGCGTAGATACAGCTGATGAGTGAGCTGCACTGCTGCTGGCGTTCTCCTTGGCCCAGGACCCCGCAGGATGCTGCTCTCTGTCTAGTTCCTGCTGCTGACTTGTGTACCAGTGTAAATTCTGGGAATCCCGTGGCTACGGGTCTGCTCTGCACGGCAGATGGTCAGGAGGAGGCGGCAGCCGGGAGCGGGACAGACGCCTGAGAAGGTTTCTCCCTACCCCGGGCCGTCTCCGTTCCAGGTAAGCG
>NW_008612319.1:0-3151 GCF_000691845.1 Merops nubicus | reverse complement strand
GGTGCCGGGGTGAGCGCGGCCAGGGGACCCTGGCAAAGCCCCTCTGTGCTGTTCGTGACAGCGTGAGAGGGGGACATGGCTGGGTGTAGCCTCTTCTCCGAGCGCTTTGAGAGAGACAAGCTGCTTTCATACACGAGTTGCCATCAGAAATCTGGCCACTGGCAAAAAGGTATACGCTGTTCAATGACTGACAATAAAAAACGAGGTGGTGTACGAATTTGCACGATACTTGTATTTCTGTTAACTGCTGTCGTTGATTTATTGCTAAAGTTACAGGTTTCTGTTTGCTCAGAGCCTTGCTCAAGCAAAGGTTTGTGTGAGGATAAATGGTGCCTGAACCAGGCCGCTCCTGGATCATCCCGTGGGTTTGGGGGCAGGGTTGGCAGTTGTGGGGCACTGCCGGGAAACTGAATTTGAACTTCAAATGACTGCGCAAACCGGCCTTTGGGGTAGGGTTTCTTAGGGAGAAAACGATAATTTAAGTTTAGACTGGAAACCAAATGCAGGATATACCTGCTGGGAAAAAAACCTCAAGCCACCAAAAAGCCATACACAACAAACACAAAAATAAGGAAGAGGATTGCAAATCAGAGAGTTAAGATTATTATAAGGGATTGGGGGATGGGAGTTTTTTTTTGTTTGTTTGTTTGTTTTTCTGTTTGTTTTGGTTTTATTTTAGTGCTATTTCTGGTAAGATTATTTGAGTTAATATTGAATTATGCGTGATTAAAGTAAAATGTTCAGCAACTGTTCTACCCACCAGAGGGAACTGCTAATTCAAGGAATCCTTACCTTTCATGAAGGGTAACTCCTCCACCTCATGCTACATGGCTCTGACTTTTTTTGTTAGTTAGTTGTGTTTAAGTCTGAAGAAATGATTAATTATACTGTCTCTTCTAAATGTGCATATTGTTTATTCACAAGTACTTAATGAGTCCTTGCTTGACTTCCTTTTCCAAAAAAGAAAATAAATAAAAATTAGTCTGTAAATCATTTTTCCTCAAATAGACTAGAAATATATAAGCTAGAACTGCCACTGGGGGTTGGAAGTGTTTCTTGGTTTATGAAGAAGTTTAAGCCATGAATTTAGGTTAATTAACTAAGCAAGAAAGAAATGGGGCTTTTGGGTAGGTTTGTTTTTTTTTTTTTCAGCCCTTGAAATTTAAACTGGTAAGGTGCTGCCTTCTGGACCTGACAGATGTTTCCAGTTTTTCCCTGCTGCTGTTCCTCCCTCTAGCTATAGGATTAAATAGACAGGACTCTGTCAGGTCACTGCAGTTGATTACTGCAGGGAAATTAAACAATTCTGATAATTCCACCTGGCCCTTGCAAAAGCTGCCAGCATCTTGGATCCTGGGCACACAAACAGCTCTTAGCAGAGGGATCAAAAAATTACAACTGGGTAGTAATAGTGGATGAGAAGCAGCTGAGAGGTTTGTAAAGGTTTCTCATCAAGATTCAGTCAGTACATCTGTAACTCCCCCACCCCCCTTTTTTTTTTAACATTATGGTGTGGACTTGTGCCTATTTGATGGTCAAGTCCTCAAGAAACTACAAATAGGAATAGTCAGAATCTTCTTAATGCAGTATTTTGTATAAGAATTTTATACTAGGATTACAGGAGGTTCATTAAAACTGATTTGATTATTTTGTTTCCAGTTTGTCTGAAGATAAACTCTGTCAAATGTTTCCTATCTGTGATCATGTCTTTTGATAGAAAAATCTCATCTTGTTGATAACAGGAAAAAATGTCAATTTAAGGGATTTATACTTTTCCTAGCATCTTGAGGGGAGGAAAAACCCCAGAACTATGACAGCTTTTTATTCTTATGTTTGCTCTGTACAGATGTCTCACTTTACAAGTGAAGATGAAGCTCTGTTACAGTCTATGCTTAGACAGTTGCTGCAGAGTGTGAAGGAAAAAATCACTGGAGCCCCATCAGCAGAATATGCAGAAGAGATTCTCTTGCATTTGGAAGAAACAGATGAGAATTTTCACAAGTAAAAATAATTTTGCTATTTTTGTATTATTTTGAAGGTGGTGAAATGTTTTGAACTGTATTAATCCTGGGAAATTTTTACAATTTATATTGCTGTGTGAATGTGTATGTGTTTATTGTAGATACAGAGAGATATTCCTGTCACTGGTCAACTTTCAAAAGATGCTAATTTAGAGAATAAAATTAATTTTGCCTTTTTTTTTTTTCCATTCTTGGTAATATATTTTTACTATAATAGTAATTGATGAACTGTTTGTGGGAGAGGAACTTACAAAACTAACTTAACCAACTCTGCATGTGTACATGTAATGTACTAAATGCACATGTGAACAGAGGCTGGAAGAAAACCTCACTGGAAGCTGTCAGGCAGTATTTTTGAAACCTATTAGACAATATAATTTTCTCTTTCAAAATGAGCTAAATTTGCAGATGGGTACTTGGTGTCCATGTTTGATTTTTCTATCTGTCTCATATTACTGAGCCCTTGTTTATCTTATCAGATGGTTCTTTAAATTTGTGTTTTGAATAAAGCAGAAATGTACCCCCCTCACACATCTGTGAGACTTGACAGTGTGACTTCAGTTACATGTGATCTAGATTTCTGGAGTCTACCCTCTTTCTTTTCCATGGTATTCTAATTTTTTTGTTTTTTTTTAAGTACATGGGAGATTTTTAATATGCATTTATGAGAAGTTAAGAGAAATCAGACTGAAATGACCTTGAAGACATTTTAATAAGGACCAGAGTTCTGTGACATGACTTCTGAGAAAGCTGATTTCCTGCCATTTCTTTTCAGCACTATCTACATGCTCTTAAATTTGTGTGGTTCTTAGCATTGCTCTGTCAGTGGTGGAAGTTAGGTAAAAATAAGAGAAATAGAACTAAGATTTATCTAAAATGTCACTATAATTTTAGAATTCTCATGCTTTTATATCTTTTGAAGATGCTAAATGCTTTAAAATGTATTTTAGCTCATTTTTATTTTGTATCACAAATTGTCTCAGATAACACTTTTGTTGTCAGTCTTGTGAATTTTGAGCACTAGGTTACCAAGTGAGTAAAAAAGTTGGTTGTAAACCTTACAAAGTTGAAAATTTACTGTAATTTTGAATGAAGCACGTTTTATTTAAAGGAAGATATATATATATATA
>NW_008612318.1:317-1379 GCF_000691845.1 Merops nubicus | reverse complement strand
TTTTTTTTATACTTGTACATTTATTTGATGTTTTTAAATGAAATTCACAGAGTTCTTGGCATTTTGGGTTTGGGTTTTGGTCAGTCACAGGATGAGAGGTGCCATGAGCGTGGCACAGCCCCAGTGGAGTTTGTAGTTTTTGAAGCAGAATGTCAAAAATCTGACTTTACAGGGCAGAGAAGCAGATCCAGGGAGGATATAACTAACCACCGAGTTACACCCTCCTGCCTTGTCTGAGAAACTATGAAAAAGAAGAGGAAGGAAAACAAATGCTGGGAAAAGCACTACAGAAAAACAAGATGCCTTATTCTTCCCTTAGACCACCGTGCACAGGTTCAGGTCAGCCTCCAATGGCACTACACGATGATGGAACAAGTTGACCTTCTCTGGCATAGACATGATTTCTCAAGCAAATTAACCTTTTTCTCACCTACAGACAGAACAACAAAAACAAAACAAACAACCCATAAATCACCCAGTAAACCTGTTATTTTAGAAAAGACAGTAGTGAAGTAAATTCTTCCAATATACCCTTACATCATTCATACAGACAGAAAAACAATTACAAAGCAAATCAGATCCTTTCTTTAATTGATTGCACTCAGAAGTTCTTTCCTCTAGAAGAAAACTTGCCAAGAAAAAAAAAATCCACCAGTATTTTAATTCAGTGAAAACATAACTGCCTCTGGATGGTTGTTTTTCTTTCCAGCAGTCTCTACGCTACATGAAAGATGTTAAAACAATCTGTGCTAATCCCTTCCAAAAATGAAGCTTCTAGATATTGCCTTGAGTTACTACACACACAAGAAAAAAATATTAAAAGGGTAAACTAATTTTTGGAGTTTTGGGGTGTTTAAGTGTTCTTTTTCAGCAGAAAGAGGAGGACATGCAACATGACATTCCATGCCAAGAAACAAATCCACAGCAGCTTTGGAGCTCAAGGGTGTAGGGAGGAAATCCACTGTGGGCTTCAGAAAGAAGAATTCAGAAAAAGCAGGAGGTTAAAAAGAAAAGAATCAAGCCCCTCCTGTCACCTCCATGATCAACCTTGGTCATGGCCTA
>NW_008612318.1:0-277 GCF_000691845.1 Merops nubicus | reverse complement strand
AGCAGGAGCTGGAGAGGAGATCCTGCCTCCAGTGGTGACAGCTCTGAAACCCAGTCAGACATAGGCTGGCTGAAGCAGAACCCAATTAAAGCCACAACCAGCCTAGTTTTTCCATCTTTAGCCCAAAAAGCAGAGTCAACCCATGCTGCTGCTCAGTGTTGAGCTTCTTCAGCTTTGAACAATGGATCACCAGAGTCAACCCATGCTGCTGCTCAGTGCTGTGCTTCTTCAGTTTTGAAGAATGCATCAGGTCAAAGCTTTTGCCCTTAAAATTCAG
>NW_008612317.1:0-21991 GCF_000691845.1 Merops nubicus | reverse complement strand
ACGGGGACGGGGACCGCCACCCAAGCCGCTCGTCCCCCACCTTGCAGGACTGGGCTTGTAAAGAGCTTACAAAATTATCTCTGTGCGGTCGCTTGGGCCAAGGGGCCGAATCCCCCCTTGTCTCCCGCCCCCCTCCACTCCCTAGGAATTGCCCCTGCGCAGTGACCGAGAGCATCTGTGCCGAGCCGTGTGTGTGTGTGTTTAGTTCGGGTTGAATCGTGTCCTTACAAACTCTGCTCCGTTGGTCCCGTTCTCGGGGCGTACCCGGGGTCTCCTTTCTCCGTAGCTGCAAGCATGGCCGCCTGTGGTGTTGGGGTGTCGCATAACAAGGTCTGTGTTGCTGGTTTTAACCTACCTCGTTTCGGTTGGGGTTTGGGTTTTTTTTTGGTTTGGTTTGGTTTGTTTGGTTGGTTTTTTTTGGTTTGGGTCTTTTTTCCTCTCTGCTGTCAATCACAGCGCTGTTACCTCCAGCGACATATAGAGAGCTTAACTGGCAATCTTGGTGTACTCAGTAACGATGGCTTTATTAAAAAATGATTAAATCAACAGGTCTCGGTCAAACTTGAATCTTTACGGAGGGTAAGAGGCGTTGCGGGCAGCAGGGCCGGGCCACCCTCACCCTGAGCACCCCACGGGCAGGGCGCTGCTCTTCGGTACCAGCAGGGATGGCTTGTGGCAGGGCTCTCCATTCTCAGCAGGACACAGCACCCAGAGGACCATGGGCAGAGGTGTTTTGTGGCTGGTGCCTTCACCAGCTGGGCACTGAGCACCCTGCAAAGCATAGGGACGGCACCAAAACCACAATACTGGAGTTAAAGCCCCGTGCAAGTCCCATCCTGGAACTGATTGCCACCAGCTCTTTATATTTTCACTGTGGTTAAAAGAAAAATAAAATAAAGCCCAGAGTTCTTTATTCTGTTGCAAATTGGTAACTGGTTTGAGGGGTTTTTGTGGCCCCCTTGAAGTGATGAATACACAGCTTTGGATGGTTTTCTGTGGGGTTTTGGGTACGGTGATGAAATAGAAGGGAATTGTTGTGTCTAAACACAAGGTAGTTTGTGAATGTATTTTTTAAAATCTTAGAGTCATTTGAAACAAAAATCATGAGAAACCAATATTAACCAATATTAGCTAAGTCTTGTCTACAGCGTGTGTATATGGACATACCACAGAGCAAACACATTTCTGTTGCAACCACAATAAAACACAAAACTTCAACATGAAGCCATGCCTTTTATCTTTTGGTAAATAAAACCTGGGGTGTTAACTGCTAGCAGGTCACGGAGGCAACATGGCTCTTCCAGCCTCTGAGCCATGATGCCCTTTGCCTGGAGGGTCTGGGGAAGGCGGCAGGTTTGGGCAGGATGAGTGCAGGGGGACGGGACGTGTCCCCTCCAGTGCGGCGAGCAGCAGCCAAGGGATGTCTCCATGGACCATCACCACCTGAGCGCTTCTGCTCGTCTACAAATCAACCCGTGATTTTCATAAAGACAGGCTTCCCCCTCCAAATATTCCCAGCTTTGATTTGCTTGTTGGCGTAAAATACGCTTGTGGTTAATCAATGCTAACAGAAACTACTTCATCTTTTTAGAGTTTAAAGAAATAAAACGGGATGTCATTTTAAAACCCTGTTTCTGGGAGTTCTGACACAGGAAAGGAAACTTGCTTTTTTCATCTGAGCCATGATGCAGGAAGAAAAAGAGAAATTATTGCATGGAGGAGCCACTTGAGCCTGTTGCAGGTTCAATTCTTCACAGAACTGCTGTGAAATATTGCATGAACTTCAGGGCCAGGTTCTACCCTCTGTGGTAAACAAAAGAGAAGCCCCAAGAGCTGGTGTGAGGTCAGCCCCAGCAGGCTGCAGACACTGGGGAGATGCTGGGTGCCCAACCCAAGGGAAAGGATGCTCAGAGGTAAGCCTGTAGCAGCTGCTCGTGGGAGTCAGATGTTTTCAAACCTGTTGGATTAGCAGCTGGCATTTTTCTTGTTGTGAGATGGCTTCGGGGTTAATCCTATTAGGTATTTTGGGTCAGAAAGAGGATGCCGCTGGTTTTTGCTACAAGGCCAACATGCCGGTATTTTTATAACCGTGCTGTAAATGCACCAAATTCTCCTGTGAATGTTCTGCCAGGTTGAAGCCCTCGTCCCACGGGTGGCCCCAGCACTGCTGCCTGCCCTGGCTGCTGGGCACAGGGAGGAAAATAAACATCCAGCATGTTCTTTTTGCACTAGCTTCTGATGTGCCTCTCATCAGCCTGCTCTTGACCTGCAGAGCCACAGCCCTATGGACTTGTAGCATCATGGAATGTTCTGGTTTGGATGGGACCTTTCAAGGCCATCTAGTCCAACCACCCTGCACTGAGCAGGGACATCTGCAACTAGAGCAGATTGCTCAGAGCCCATGCCAACCGCATCTGCAATGGTTCCAGGGATGGGGCATCGACCACCTCTCTGGGCAACCTGGGCCAGGCTCTCACCACCCTCACTTGAAAACATTCCTTCCTTATATCTAGTTTATATTTCCTTCTTTTAGTTTCAAACCATCCCCCCTTGTCCTGTCCCATCAGACCCTGCTAAAAAGTCTGTCCCCAGCTTTCTGGCAGGCCCCTTGAAGTCCTGGCAGGCCCCCAGAAGGTCTCCCTGCAGGCTGCCCCAGCCACAGAGGGGTTCCCCCCTCGGGGCATTGCTGGGGCTCCTCCGGCCCCGCCCCAGCAGGTCCCTGGCTCTGCTGTGCCGAGGACTGCAGAGCTGCCCCAGCACTGCAGGGGGGTGCTCCCCAGAGGTGGGTAGAGGGTCAGGATCCCCTCCCTGCCCTGCTGCCCACGCTGCTGGGGGGACAGCCCCAGGCACGGGGGGCTTCTGGGCCTTGTCGTCTAATGACCAACCTTTCATCCACCAGTACCCCCAAGTTATATTATGGTCTGGATGTTCATTTTTGTTTCAGTTCTTCTTTCCTTTTTTTTTTTTTTTTTTACCACCAAAGCTGCCTCTGGATGACCCAAAGGCAGTAAAACGGGTGTGCAAATTACCCCAGCCCCAGAGACAACCTCACTCTCCTTATGGGATCTTTAAACCCCTTCCACTGGTGTGACAGCGTGGTTAATTATTCAAAAGCAAAGCCCAGCCACAAACTTCAGCCCATTGCTTTCGTCATTTCGGGTGAGATTTAGCACCAGCACCAACCCTTGCAGACAGATGGGGCAGCAGGCAGTGAGCACGGTGGTTCTGCCCAACAGCCCCACTGCAGCTCGTGCACTTTAAAATAAAGCCTTAGCAATGAGACAAGCGCTGCTGCTTGCAGATAACGTACACGACACCCATCCCAAAACGTTAGGATTCACTCTACAAGGTGCAGTCACCCTGCATCAGGTGCTGTTTGGGGATTCCTGGGATTCCTGTATCAGAAGTCGGGCAAAGCAAAGCTACCAGAGCAGTTTGGAGCAAGTCATTGCTGGGAGCCCTGGAGAAAAGCCACAGAACCCCACCGCACTGGGCAAAGCACTGACCAGCAGTGAGGTGTGTGCTGCTGTCCTGAAAACAGTGAAATGGTTGTAGGTTGGCAGCTGCCCGAAGAAAAGCCAGCAGTGTGCTCAGGTGGCCAAGAAGGCCACCAGCATCCTGGCTTGGATCAGAAATAGTGTGGCCAGCAGGACTAGGGCAGGGATTGTCTTCCTGTACTCGGTGCTGATGAGGCCACACCTCGAATAGTGGGTTCAGTTTTGGGTCCCTGACTCCAAGAAGGACCTTGAGGGGCTGGAGTGAGTCCAGAGAAGGGCAACGAAGCTGCGGAAGGGTCTAGAGGACATCTGATGAGGATCAGCTGAGGGACCTGGGGTTGTTTAGCTGGGAGAAAAGGAGGCTCAGGGGGGACCTTCTAGCTCTCAACAGCTCCCTGACAGGAGGCTGGAGCCAGGTGGGGGTCAGGCTCTTCTCCCAAGTAACAAGTGATAGGACAAGAGGAAACAGCCTCAAGTTGTACCAGGGAAGGTTTAGGTTGGCCATTAGAAAAAAATTCTTCACTGAAGGGATTGTCAAGCCCTGTAAGAGGCTGCCCAGGGCAGTGGTGGAGTCCCAATCCCTGGAGGGGTTTCCAAGCCGTGGAGATGTGGTGCTGAGGGACATGGTTTAGTGGTGTCCTGGCAGTGCTGGGGTAACGGTTGGACTCTTCAAGGTCTTTTCCAACCTAAACAGTCCTTCAATTCTATCACTCTCAACTGGTATTTCTGTCTGGGCATGGTCATGATCTCCTCAGTCTGGCATCCCCTGGCCCCATGGCAGCACTCACCCACGGGCGAGCAGACCCATGTTTGTCGGGTGCGTTTTTCCCTCTGCATCACACCATGTTCCCGGAGTAGCTGTGGGATGAATCTGTGGTTGAGCTGCCCCAGGGGCACAAGGGACAGTCCCTGCACCAGGGCTACTCTGGGGCCTCCTCTGGTTTTGTGGATCACTTCTTTTCCAGCCAGCAGGCACCAGGTGACAAGCTGAGCAGCTCGGCTGGCATCAGCCCAGGGGTGTGTCCCACTGAGGGTGAGGATGAGTATGGCAGAGTTGGCCCTGCAGGGAAGATGCCACCTTCCCCTTGCCCTTGGTCAGATCACTGAAGTGCTGCCTGGCAAGGCTCCACCAGCCAAGGGCCAGGTCCGTGTTGCTCCTGAGCTGCACTGTGCGGAGAGCTGCACCCTACGGCCTGTGGCTCTCTCACGTACGCAGGAGATGTGGGGGGCTGATCATGCTTGAACCTGTTTGTGTCACCAAGAGGTAAGCATGTGCTTGAGCTGCCCGGGGACAAAGCTCTGGAGGAGGGTGTCACCACCCAGCTGGCACCAGCTTGCAGCATCCAGCCCGGCAGAGCGGGTAAGAGGAAGGGATGGGAGAGCCCCACATAGCTCCATGCCTTTTGCCAGCAGAGCTGGCTGTGGGAGGCTGGTGGCCGTGGGGCTTCCAGCCTTTGGCATTCAAGATTTCCATGGAAGTCGCCTCCTGACTGCTGCCCCAGCTTCTCTGCACTCTCCCCACAGGAAGCCAAATTCAGGGAGAGTTCTGCTGTGTAAGTGTGAGCGGCAGCAGGGAGGACAGCTGCAGAAAGGCCACCCTGCTCTCTCCATTCGCATGGAGATGGCCTCTGACCCCCCCAGCTGCCTCCCGGGGGCTGGGAAGAGCAGGGGAAAAGCATTATCCTCCCTCAGCCAGGCACGTGCAATGGGATGGGGATCCCGGAGGGGGACGTGGGGCCGGGACAGGAGTTCTGCAGCGCCCAAGGGTTTGTTTGGGACATCGGCTCAGGGCTATTTGTTTTCCGACTCAAAGTTGAGCAGCCTGTTAATTGTCTCATCCTGCCATCCCCCCCAGTGCGGAGGCATTTAAACACAATGCAAAGAAACGGCCCTTGTAAATGCCTCGGTATCCACACAGCCAGCAAACAAACACCATGGGCAAAGAGCTCACCTGGAAGGACAAATATTGGGGAAAACTTCAAAAAGCTGAGCCCTGGGGCCCTCCCCCTCGCAGCTACACCGGCCCAAGAGAGGAATGCAGGTGCTGAGGCTGGAATCAATGCCTGCATTAATGCGATGAACTTTTCTCCTCCAGTTAAAGTTTTACTTCCCTGGAGGAGACCAGTGCAAAGATTAGTGGTCTTACACTCATCTTTTTTTTTTTTTTTTGCCTCTGTAGAAAGCACATTTTATGTCCATGTGCAGCCTGGCTGACTGAGAGCATCACCCACCTTGGCTGCTGACCCATCAGGGACTTATCTGAAAGGTAGTGGCATTAATCAGCATTAATCACCTTCTGGACTGGTTCAGACTTTGGCATGTGAGCTACGAATGCCCTCCGCTCCTCTCACTGACAACACCAAGGACAGCAAACCCGCGCGAGACCAGCTCAGACCAGCTTCTGCAGATGTGCAAAGTTCATCGCTACAGAGGGAGCCGAGCCAAAGGGCTGAGGTGTTTGGCAGCATCAGTAGGATTTGACAGCACTAGGAATATCTGACAGCACAGCAATTGGTGCCTGTGTGATTTATGGGCCTCTAGAGACCTGCGTAAATCTGTATTTATGTATGTTTGGCTGTGTACCTTATGGACACACATAAATATATCTTAAAGCAGGTGCCAAGTGCTACCGAAATAAAACACTCTTAGTCATTTTCTAGCTTCTTTGCTACACACGCTGGAAAGGTTTCTTATTGTAGGAGATTCATAACGTAGCACATAAACCCCTCGCAGAAGCCAAGAAAGGTGTTGGACATCTTGAAAGAGGCTGCAGCGTGTTCCCAAGTCCCTGGCATGTCATCCTGCAGGCCGGGCAGCTGAGGGACAGCCCCGACCAGCCTTGCAGCTGGATCACTTGAATTTCCCAGCTCCACTCGATGTCCTTGCGGGTCTCACGGTGTTTGGTTTGAGCCCCAAATAGAGGGATTGGTAGTGGCTGCTCTGTGCTGAGTAGCGGCCAAATAACGCACGGAAGGCTTGGGTTTCTCATTAACTCCAGAGGTGATATAGTCCCATCTCTCAGAGCACCAGCCAGTTTTCCTGCCTCCATCCCTGCCCTGCTGTCCCTCCTTCCCTGCCCAAGGTCCCACCTCACCCCATAGCCTGGGACAGTGACGGCTCCGGGGAGGACAGCGGAGGAGCTGCAGGATGGACAAGAAAAGCAAAATGCAAGCAGAGAAGGTAACTGTGGCTTGGTGGTGGTTTTGGACTAGAATTTCTGTGTGAGACCAGCACTGAGCAATGGCATTTATTGCTTGCCAAGGCCAAAACTCACCAAAAAAAAAAAATCCCCTCCCCTCATGAATTGCTCTTTGGTGTCTGTATATTGAGTACAGGGGCAAAGCGGTCACGGGATTATCTTTTATTTTCAAGAGCTCCATCAGCTCACCAGATAATTTTAATGGTGATGGTGGGAAATAATAATTGAAACAACACTGCTGAAAAGCACCATTTTGCCTGTTTTTTTTCCTGGTTGTTCTGCTTCTGCCTACGGGATGGGGATGGGGCAGCTGCACCCCCCGGGAGCACCGGGGCGAGGACGGGAGTGCAGCGGGGAGACCCCCAGCCCCAGCACCGGCTGCTGAGGGCCTGGTCCTACCCACCCTCAGCAGCTTCCCCTTCTCCTTGGGAGCCAGCCAGAGTGCCTGGGACAGGGCTGGGGCACAGCCCCCCAGGTTTGGGCAGGTCTAGGCCAGCAAGGTGAGGTGTGCTTCCTCCCCCAGCACCTGACAGGAACGTTGGTCCTCTCCGTCTTCACTGCGGTGTTGGGCTTCTTCCAGTACGGCTACAGCCTGGGTGTCATTAACGCCCCCCAGAAGGTAAGCTGAGCCCCCCCAAGCCAAGGGACGGGGGCTTCAGGGCAGCCAGGGCTGGTTTGTCCCTTGCAGAAGCCCTCAGGAGGGCTCTGTCCCTTCCCCAGGCACGCTCTCCCGCTGTACAAAGCCCCCGTGATAAGGCAGCGGGCTGAGACAACAGTGAGGACCCCTCCCACTGCCACCCCCCGTGAAAGGAATGGGGCTCTGCATGCCGTGGTGCCATCCCCAGCATGGTCCCTGTGCCCAGACCGAGGGATGGCACCTCTCTGTGGGTGCCAAACCCAGACACAGTGCTCACTCTGTCCCCAGGAGGTGGTGTGGGACATGGGGGGATGCTCCACACCTGCCCGCATGGTCTCCTGCCGCTTAGGGGGTCTGGGTGCTGGGGAGCTGTGAAGGACCCCAAGATTTCACCCCTGCAGAGCCTGAGATGAAAAGCTTTTCCTGGGGCAGAAAAAAAAGAAAAAGACAAAACACCAAACCGTGTGTTGTGGGTTGTTACAGATCTGAGCTGACGGCGTTTTTCCTCCTGGCCCACTGCAGGTGATAGAAGCTCACTATGGGCGTGTGCTGGGCATTGCCCCCCCAGACAGACGTGCCACCAACGCCTCCACGGAGGGCGGCACAGGGCCCTGGGGTGGCCCCGAGGGCACACTCGCACCCCCGGCCAGCAGCAGCGGGGACCTGGCTGCCACGCACGTCCTCACCATGTACTGGTCCCTCTCGGTCTCCGTGTTCGCCATCGGCGGCATGGTCTCCTCCTTCACCGTCGGCTGGATCGGCGACCGCCTGGGGAGGTGAGGGGACCCTGTGTGCTGGGTCTAACCTGCCACAGCCCCAGTCTTTTTGCTTGATTTCTCCCCTAGAACCCTTTCCTTCCCGTAGAAATACAATTTGTGTTATTTTCCACTGTTTAATGAAAAAAAAAAAAAAACAACAAAAACCCAAACCTGCAAAATACTGACCCAACCATCACAGAGGTCTGGCTTATTAAAATCCTCAGCTAGGAATCTGATGTCTTATTGCAACTCTTAGCACTTCAGACAAGCAGCTGGTGAGCAGCCTTGATTAACTTCTGAGAGTCACAGACAGTTTTGGGTTGGAAGGAGCCATTCAATTCCCCCCTTTCTTTCCATGGCAGAAGGGCACCCAAACTGTGTTGGAACAGGCTGTATAATCTACGTTTGGCTGCTCTGATGGCAATCCCTGCCCGATACTTTTCAGCGCCTCAGGTCATTAGTTTGTCCCCGTTAGTGCTGACTGAGCCACTGAGCAGCTCCGAGCGCGTATCATGACGGCCGCTTTGGCTGCGAGGTGCCCGAACTGCTGCTGCCTTGCAGGGTGAAAGCCATGCTGGTGGTGAACGTGCTCTCCATCGCCGGGAACCTCCTCATGGGGCTGGCGAAATTCGGGCCATCCCACGTGCTCATCATTGCCGGGAGAGCCGTCACGGGGCTGTACTGTGGTAAGTCCAGGCAGGGTCGAGCGCTGCAAAGCAGCCTGGTGCTGGGTGCTGGCTGCTCCAGGGCTGCAGTTAAGACTTTCCTGTATTTTTTCATCTCTTCCTTTTCGCCCCAAAGGAGTCTCACAAGTCGGCGTTTCCCTCTTCTCCTTGTCTCTGTCCTTCTCGATCCTAGGTCCTTCCCAGAAGTATTTGGGTTGGCTCTATGATGAAATGGGTTTATTTTGTGTGGCCCAGAAAGGAGTGTGTCCCTACTCTGCATTTCAAGGCTCGATCTCTGTGGTGGCTGTTGTGACAGAATGTTACTAGCCGTGCTGTTTAGCAGGTTCCCTAGGCAACAGTCCTATCTAGCAGATAGTGCAGGAGAACTGTACATGGTGAAGATAAGATCCTAGTCAAATAATATGGAATTGCATTAGAATTAGCTTAGAAATAACAGCTCATTATCACTGTTACTGGTGTGCAAATACAACACTCTGCTCTGAAGGTACAAGGCAAGTTTTAAGAAAAGTCTTTGTTTTGTGATAACTTCTCCCAGAGAATGACCCCTACTCCATGTCCCTGTGTGTGTTTTCAAGTGTAAAGGCTTCCCAGCCCAGGGCTCTGAATCTGGGGTTAGCCCAGGAGCTTTGCAGGGGTTAGGTGGTTCCCAGCCAGGCACCACCTGATCAGGCAAGGGGTTTGGGATGCAACATGCAGGCTCCATCCTCCTTTCCCGTTTGGGAAGCAGTTTCTCCTGGTTACTGAGCTGTGGTCCAGAAGGGGTGAGACCTGTGTGTGCTTGGCACAGGGCTCTCCTCCGGACTCGTGCCCATGTACGTCAGCGAGGTCTCTCCCACCGCCCTTCGGGGAGCTCTGGGGACGTTGCACCAGCTTGCCATCGTCACGGGTATCCTCATCAGCCAGGTAAGAAGGCAGGCACAGGAGTCCGGAGAGGGTATTTCAGAGATGAGGGATCTCCCAGTGACAGGCTGCAGTGCTGCTCACCGTTCCTACCCAAAACTGAAGGACAGCACAAAGCAATCTGCTCTAACACGGTTAAGCCCCTACCTTGAGTCAGAGGAGTCTTGACAAAGATGACTTGTCATGAAATGAAAAATACTTCTGTGAATAGTTTCACCCCTCTTCTAGGGAGTTTTCATAAGCATCTCATCAGAGGCAGGCTGGAGCGTGAACACAAGATCCTTGATATTCAGGTACTCAAAAATGGCTTCATCCCAGCATCCCCGTCAGCACTGCCCAGCGTGACAGATGGGCACATAAATGTGCTGAGAACCAACACATCCAGAAAAACTTCATGTAACCACAAAGTTTGTTGAATGCGATTCAGCCAAAAGCTCATGCTGTGCTGCAGCCCCGGGGCTCAGGCTGTGCTGGTTAGTGGCTGGGCAGCTGGGGCAACCTGAGCTGCGTTCACCTCCACCCAGGCTCTGCCCCTTGTAAATGTGCATCATAACTAAAGAAATCAAATTGTTAGGACTGAGAACTGGTATTTGCTTCTAGCTTTGCTCCAGGTTGTCACTCCAAAATGCCACAGCGGTCAATCGTTCTCTTTTTCTAGGGTGCAAAATAAGCCTTTCACACATGCCTCAATCATTCCAGGTCCTTGGACTGGACTTTCTCCTGGGCAACGATGAGATGTGGCCCCTGCTCCTCGGTCTGTCTGGTGTGGCTGCCCTCCTGCAGTTCTTCCTGCTCCTACTCTGTCCCGAGAGCCCCCGATACCTTTACATCAAACTGGGGAAGGTGGAAGAAGCTAAAAAAAGTGAGACACATTCTGGGCTTGCGTGGAGTTGTTCTTACACTAGACCTAGTGTTAAACACAGGAGGGAATACCCGGCTGAGGGCTCACACGTGTAACTGGGTACTGTTGCTCCAACCCATGCAGCACACTTGCAGGTGGGAATTTGGAGGCTTGCATACAGTGCCTGACTAACGCACTCTTGCTTCTGTGTCACTGCGAGTGGCGTGAGCCTTAGCATCTTACTCCATTCCATCAGAGAGGTCGCACTGAGCAGATGCCACTCCCCAAAACCCATTCAGTTGGAAGGTATTTCAACCAGGAGCAAAAATGGCATCTTCTGGCGGGACAGCTGATCTCTGTCCTCACTGCTACTTGCAACTACACAGCAAATCCACCGTGGTTACTGCAACCACTTATACATCTTCCAGTGTATCCATCTTCCATCCTCCTTAGCTGGATCCAGCTGTCTCTGCAAGAAGGAAGAGCACTCAATGGTAGGACTCAGCTGAAACTGAGCTAAGAAACCCTGAGCTGCTGACGTATAAATTAGCTCTGGACCAGAAGCTATTTAGACACATTTGCATGAGACTATTAAGCATTGCTGAGGGACAGGGCTTGAGCCTGGTGTCTCAGAGCTTTCGCAGAATTAATGGGCTGCTGCTCCTTGCCAAGCAGACACACTTTTGGAGCTTCATGGGCCACAGGAGTCTTCAGAGCAGGAGGACACCAGTGTCCATGTGGTTGGCTTGCGCTGTGTTTTGGCTAAAGAGATTCTTGTCCTTACTCTATCCCTTCTTGAAAACAAAATTATGATTTTTTTTTTTCCCCCTAAGGTTTGAAAAGGCTCAGAGGAAACTGTGACCCAATGAAAGAGATTGCTGAGATGGAAAAGGAGAAGCAAGAAGCTGCAAGTGAGAAGAAAGTCTCCATAAGGCAGCTTTTCACCTCTTCAAAGTACAGGCAAGCTGTCATCGTGGCGCTGATGGTGCAGATATCTCAGCAGTTCTCAGGAATCAATGCGGTGAGTCGCCCAGAGGTGTCTGCCTTTAGAGACAGCCACGTTGAGCATGCAAAGGCAGTGCTGGCTCCATCCAAGCCAAGTAGGGGTGAAGAGAAGGTTTGCCCATGACTGCATTAGGCTCCTCAGCCACCACCGTCAGTGTTGAAGGTAGGCCTCCCCACTGAGCTGGGCAGCGGGAGGGCAGGAGGGGAGAAGGGTAGGAGGGAGTTCAGCACGAAGCTCCCATGACTATGGAGCCTCCTTCTCAAAACTGACTGACTCACATTTTTGAAAGTCTGATGACAACTTTACAGAGGTTAGGGCCTCTGTCCCAGCAGCTTTCAAAACTCCACGAGCATTTCCACATCACAAGGTGGAGCAGGACTCAGGGAAGCCCAGCTGCATGGGGCTGAGCACCCCACGGAGCCCAGCTGCCCCAGCTCGGGGCTGTGCTCAGCCCCATCCACCAGCCACGGGGTCAGATGCTCTACCTCCTGCCCTTAACTTCCCCCAGGCAGCAATCACCTTACTCTTGGAGAGAAGGGAGAAATTTGAGTCATTCCAATGTAGTGAGAAAGTTTTAAAATTCGTGTAAAACTCTGTCATATTGAAGTATTTGTCTCCAGCACTCGGTGCTGGTCATCTGGCTTTCAAGATTAAACACAGGACTACGTGGAAGAAAATAGCTTTAAATGTGCAAACATGGTAGCTCAGGAGGGGAATTTCAATGGGATTTTTAACTCTCTGAGGCTGCTTTGGAAGTTTCAGCTTTAATTACTAGAACAAGCTATTAGAAGTTGAAAACCAAATCATAATTCAATTACTTCACATCTCAGCCAAGCAAGTGCAACTCTTCCCTCAAGAGAACAAAAAGTTTCACCAGCTCTGTTGCCTAATCCTTCATCCTAATGTATTTTGATAGATCTTTTACTACTCCACAAACATTTTCGAGAGAGCTGGAGTTGGCCAACCAGTTTACGCAACCATTGGCGTTGGAGTGGTGAACACAGTATTCACTGTTATCTCCGTGAGTAAATACTTCTGCTCCCCAGACTACAAAACCACGTAAGCTACAGTGCGGTTTGGAAATGTGATTTTATCCTGGAGCCGGGGCTGGGATTTGTGGCTTTGTAGGGCTGACCCTACACACCTTACAGGCAAAACCATTCCCTGGGTAAGTCTCGTTTGGAAAAGCACAGGCAGCTCACCATTTCCCCCCCAAATAAAAGATGAGACTTGTCGAGACTGGAGTCCTGCAGGTGCTGTGCCCCTCAGGGAGCTGGCAGGGGGTTGGGGTTGGGAAGCCAGTAGCTCCCAGTCTCCTAGGAGCTGTTACCTTTCCGATTGTTTTCTGTGTGTACACAGCACCTGCACGAGTGATACCCAAAGGCTATTCCCCATCGTAAAAGTAATCTATCCCCTACCCCAATCCCATCCATGCAGCAATAAAAGGATGGGTCTGTGCTCCCAGCCTTTCCCTTTCTTTGTGTCTCTCCTCAGAGTATTAACACAATTCCTATCAGCAGGCAATTATTTTCTTAATGTGGTCATTAATAGATCAGGAAATGCCAAGTCCATTTCCCTCACATCTCCCCAGATTTAGGGAGCAAAGGACTTCTACCCACCGTGACCCAGGACTAGCTGCAAGGTAGAAATACACAGCTCCAAGAGATCTTAGTCTCACATGTATGAGATAAGAGGTCTTTGGGTGAACCTGCTTTAGATTAAGTCCATCACAGGTCCTGTGAAGAGGAGAAGACATGGTATTTATTCCAAAATGAGGCACGGAGGTGTGCGGCTGGAAGAGGTCTTGCTCCAGGTTGGAGAGCCTCCTGCAGTTCCGTCTCCACCCGGGGAGCTGTGGAACTTCAGGCCTGGGCCATTTGCTCTCTGCTTCTTTTTGGCCATGAGCACTTAAAAATTCCCTGTACTTGTCAATAAATGACAGACCCCGATCAAAAGGCAGAAGCACCGACGGTTGGGTGGACCTTGGCAAGGGGAGAAGGCAGCACGGAGGCTCAGCCTCTGCAGCTGGATGAACTGCCTCCAGCAAAAGAGATGGATGCATAAATCTCTTGCTGCAGTGGCAGGAAAGGTTGAGCTGGTGGCCAAAGGTGTCCTTTTGAGCAGAAGAGGAAGGAGCAGGCAGCCTCAGAGGCTGGTGCACAGTATATTAGGGGAGGCCAAGATGCACTGTCCTCTGGAGATACCTACATCCCCCTGTTGGGTGAAGAGATGGGTACAGACTTAAGTGTCAAAAATTGGGTGAGATGACTAGAGTCCACCAAGCGGAGTTGATGAGGAGCAAGCTAAGCTTCATGGCTACCAGGAAAGCAGAAGCAAAAGGAGTCTGGGAGGAACCTGAGGAAAACTCCTGACTCCAGCTGCTATACAACTATCCCTGCCCTAGGGCAGGCAAGTTGCAGGGGCCCATGGTGTGACTCAAATCACTCTACATTTTGAAGGCTGCTTCCAAACCAATGAAGACCTGGTAAGCTGGATCTTCCTGGGTGGGGGGAAAAAAACAACTCCATAGTCAGCAATACATGTGTAGGAGCAGTGGGAAGTCCCGAGAGATTAGAAATGCATGAGCTCTGAGTACATGTGGTTTTGCCTTGCCCTCGGCAGGGTGGCTGCTCAGTCTGACTCCCTGACAGCCACCAGCAGAGCTTCTGACATGTGGAAACCAGCACAGGAATCTCTACCAGGGGAGTTAAAAGAGTGGGAGTGCGGTGTGGTAGCTCATAGCTAATGGACCTGATGGAACCTCCTGAGAGCAGTGGTGCTGGAGACTGAGCTGCTGCACGTGTTTCTGCAGGTCTTTCTGGTGGAGAAGGCGGGCAGGAGGTCCCTGTTCCTGGCTGGTTTGATGGGCATGTTAATAAGCGCTGTGGCCATGACAGTTGGACTTGTGCTCCTGGTAAGGACTTCTCTCCATTTTTTTTCTCCATGGTTTGCAAATCGCTCTTTAAAGTGAATGTTTTGCATTTTCATCTCAAAGAAGTTTAGAAAGCGTTTGTTCTTGAAAGGGATAGTTCAAAGTGGCCATAGCTGGAGCCATATCCAGTTACAGCAGTGCCCGAGCACATTGTGCTCTTTGGTCCCTGAGATATCCCAGTGCTGCTGAAAAGGTCGTTGTGTCCCTTGTCCCCTCCCTGAGCCCACTGACAACCTCAACCCCTTAGAGAGCAAATGCCCTATTCCCCTGGAATAATCCCATGCCTGCTAAGAAATCCCAGGGGGTATCTCCACATGCAAGCAGTGTGTGCTCTAAACCCTCAAACTGCATCTCCCTGGCTTGGTGTAGGGATGCTAGGCTAGCCAAAAAGAGAGAACTGATTCCTTCTGACACCCGGGAGAGGCGTCAGGCTATGAGACATGGGCAGATGATGGAGCTGGTCCACATCAAAGTCAGTCCAAACCATTGGTGCAAGCCCATGTCAGGATGTACAACCAAATAAGGGGTGGCTTCTTTTACTGAACACCATAGTCATTAAAGACAACACCATTTTGGCTCTTCCTTGCCACGCTGCAGGCAAGGAGAGGGTTCAAAGGGACAGCTGAGCTGAGAGCTGTGAGCTCCAACAACCTTCTGCAAGTGGCCATGCTGGCACCATGTGCCCAGCCAGCACCTGGCACAAGAGTTTAGAGCTTTAATTATTCAGATCCAGTCCCCACTTGTCTGAATAGAAAGAAATTTCAGAAAAAAAAAAAAAAAAGAAGCCTAATGAAAGTAATTAGTGATCACTGCTGAGAGTCGTGCTGGGACTGTAACCCTGAGCGCACTCTCCTGCAGAGCCAGTTTGCCTGGATGAGCTACGTCAGCATGGTCGCGATCTTCCTCTTCGTCATCTTCTTCGAAGTGGGGCCGGGGCCCATCCCCTGGTTCATCGTGGCCGAGCTGTTCAGCCAAGGCCCGCGGCCCCCCGCCATCGCCGTCGCCGGCTTCTGCAACTGGGCCTGCAACTTTATCGTGGGGATGTGCTTCCAGTACATAGCGGTAAGAAAGCCCTCTCCAACGGGACGAACAAACGACTGGCACGGCCCCACCGCTGGGCAGCCCCGTGGGAGCCCAAGCCCCGCTGGGCACCTCCTCCAGGCAGGGTAGGAAGGGGAGGCCATCCCTGCGGTGCTGACGGTGGTGTCCCCTCTTCTCTCTCCTCTCACGGCAGGATCTGTGTGGGCCGTACGTGTTTGCCATCTTCGCGGCTCTGCTTCTGCTCTTCTTTCTGTTTGCGTACTTCAAAGTCCCGGAGACAAAAGGGAAGTCTTTTGAGGAGATTGCAGCCGTGTTCCGCCGCAAGAAGCTCCCAGCCAAAGCCATGACCGAGCTGGAAGACCTGCGGGGCAGGGAGGAAGCATAGACATCCCCACACACCCAGAAAGGAGGGACTGAGCACGGGCCTCCTTCGGGCACCACGTGAAGAACGCTGGGCAAAAGTCTCATTTCACAAAAACTTTGCAGCTGGCGGGCCAGGAGGACCCCTCCATCAGATGCCTTCTGGCAGCTGCATCTCCCACCTCTGAGCTGCAGGTGCTAACCTGGTGTTTGACTCTGAAATACTCGGGACAACTGGGCTGCGGGAAGAGCCACGGAACGGGCGGGAAGACTGTGTTACAAGCGTGTCTGCACGGCCCACGGGAAGAGCTCAGTGGGACGATGATCTTACTGGTTGTTGGCAAAGCAGTACACTGAGCAGGGCCACCGCCCAGCTGGAAGGAAGGAAAGAGCGGCTGGCTGGTGCTGTAGCTTCGTGTTTTGACCGTTTTTGTCCTACGCTTGCTGCTTCCTCCTGCTGAGTGACCTGACGCCTTCAGAAACCAACGGCCGGTGCAGTTGTGCCACCAGCACACAGCACTGATCACCCGCAGTGCAGAGCAAGTCAGGCTCGGCAAGCTCCTCCTTGCTCCTCTCTGTGCAGAGGGAGAAGGTGGATCCCACCCGCATCGGTCGTGATAGAATCTCTTCTATCCGTGCATTATGGAAATGCTATCCCTTCTTGGACGGATTTCTCAAGTCATAATATTTTTTAGGAGAATCTTAGAAACTCTGGCTGGGCTGATGAGCGTATTTTTTGCTTTTGTTTCAACCAGACTACTTACCTCCTTTCCTCTCAGGAAGCCTCTCCTTCCTCCTTGTCCCTGCTGCAGCACAAGACACAGCATACCACTGACCACACAGTGGGCCTGGGCACTCCTGGCCCCCAGGATGGGAGGGTCCAGTCCTGCTGCCATCCCTCCCACGGTGTGAGCATCTTCAGGTCACCTCCCCTTGCCCCTCCCCACTCTCCGTGTCTGCCTTCCCTTGCTTTTGTACAATGCTTAGACCCACAGGCTCCAGCTTCAGCCGAGGCCTCGGGCTGTCTGCACCCTAACAATTAATGACAACCCAACAGGGAAATGGGTTGCAGGGTTAACTGGAAGGTGCCCCACTGATCTGACTCCCACTTGGCACCATTTACAGGTTTGCTGGCTGGATGTGCTCCAGCCAAGACAATGTGCAAGCAGGAGGCCGTGTTGCTTCTATAGCCTTGTTTGTGCTTGTTTTGCTTCTCTGTGAGACACTTTTATGTGACAAAATCATACTGCAAGGATTTTCCTTCCCTTTTGGGGGGATATGGTGGAATCATTGTAAAGCCTGAGCTCTGTTTGCTTGACTTTTAAGATTTGTACGTTCCTTGTTGTGATGCCAGGTTACTTTCTAGAAACTTTCTCAGGATAGAAAACAATTATTTATTTAGAGGTGAAGCACCAGCATTGCTTGGTCACTGCGAGCTCATTGTGACTGCCAGCAAAGCATTTACCATAATGGAACAGAGGGTGAAACACAGAGAAAAGCATGAGAATAGGTGGGCCAAGGAGGATGGTAGGCTGCTGCTGTGGGTTTGTTTGTAGGGAAGGTTCATGGTCCTTTCTATGTGTCTGATTTTCTATCTTTTGTAGACTTTAGTCTCTAGGTATTAAGACCCTAAAGCAAATTCTGGTCTCTTCCAAGTGATTGGAAGTGTAGCCACAATGTGCACCGGGACAAGCGTCTGGCTCCAGTGGGTGCACTGAGGCACTGAGATTGCACCAAAGGCTTCCCTGGAGTGACTGCTGGGATTTAACTGGAGGGAACTGGGTCAGTGCTGTCATGTGCTACAGCAGTGGGGGAGCTGGGACTGGCACAGGGCATGCAGGGTGTGTGGGAAACAGGGTGCACAGAGGAGAGCAGCAGAGCTGGGGCACAGGCTCTGGGTGGAACCGTCAGTCTGCGTGCTGCAAACAGGTCTCCCAGGTGAGACTGCCTGCGACAGGCTCAGAAGCTCTCCATGGTGCCTACTGCAGTTAGTTAAATGTTATAATGGATTGTCTGAATGTAAAGAAAGGAAAGAAAAAGGGATGGCTTCTTGCTTTCAGCAATGTTTTCTATGTCTGTTACATAAAGGTGACAATGAACAACATCTCTGGAACGCGTTGGATTGTGCTGTTTCTTCCTTTTTCACTCTGTACATCTCAGACACTTGTCCAAGCCCAGATAGGAGGTATTGTCCTGGAAGGACGTGTTTGCTTCATGGGTGGTAGCGGCTGTGCAAGCCCTCAGCTAAAGCCCATTGAAATGGATGGTCCAGCAGTGAGACCGTGGGGTTGGGAGGCAGCCCTGGAGCTGGTGGGAGCTGGCTCTGCGTTGGGATGAACCCTCACTGGAGGTGTGCCAGTGTCCAACCCCAGCACCCACCTGTAAAAGCCCACTGTGAAACACACCTCTGCTTCCATGGACACTGGTGCTGCTTAAAACTTGGTGCTGGGGTCTCTCCAGGCACGATGGGCATTTGGGGACAGAAGGGGGGTTCAAAGTGGCTTTACCCCTACCCTGAGGGCAGAGCCAGGCTGGACTCCCTCTGGGAATGGGAGTATGGGAGAGCAGAGGCAGGGTGGTGGAGAGGGTGCTGGCACTGGGGTCCTGGACATTCCCACTCAGTCCTTGTGAGCCACCTGGCCCATTCGAACAGGACTGCTCCAGCCCAAGCCAAACAATGGTCATAAAGGTGGTTTAACGTGAGCAAAGCTGTCCAAAACTGCTTCACTAATCTTCTGCTGAGCTTCATTCTAATGCCCGAGGGCATCGATCAGTGACACTGTCAGTAACTCAGCAGTGAGGGGTCATTTATTTAGCACCAGGGAGCAGCCAGTCTTTGTTTGCCGGTCTGTCACCAGGTGAGTGATGACAGAAAGCCTGACCCAGTTAGTGCAGTGCAGCACGCACCTGGCTTTTACAGAGCCCAGGGCACCCGTGTTACCCACAGCTACACCCCTGATGATCTGCCTGGGGGCCAGAGGCACTTCAGTAAAACGGCTCTGTAAAAACAGTTGTCAGCCGAAAGCCATTGACAGCGTGTCTGTTTAATCAGGCTTTCTTTCCTCATTCCACCCCACACCTCTGTGAAGCTTTTGGCTGAGCTATAGCAAAGACCACGTAGATTGAAGCAGGAGTCTCAGAGCTGGCAGACGTCACAGGCCAATAATTAGGTTTTTCCCCAGTCTGATGCCAGCACTCTGTGAATCCTACGGGCTAATGAAATGTACTCAGTGCTCAGTTGCTGCTGTCTCAGGTTGTGCTTCCTTGCAGGGAAGTCAATCTTCTCCTTCCAGGCTGGGACCTCCCCTCAGGGACCCTCTCTGACCCTCTTGGGCCACAACTGGACAACATGCCTCCGTGCGTTTTCCTCTCAACATTTCATTTATTTGTGTATCTCCCCCGAGACGATGCTCTGCTCACCCCAGCATGTTTCAAACCATCCTGCTCAGCGGGGCAGGCTGCAGCCAGGGCCAGGAGGGGCAGAGCTGGGTGTTGCTGAAGGCTGCGGCAAGCCCTGTCCTCACCAGGGCTGGGGTAGGAAGGATTAAGCTGATAGGCTGGGCTGAGCTACCACCAGCTCACTTTTACCGTGCATGAGGATGCAGGAAGGGGTCATACGAGTTTGTAAATCTGCAGATATGTTTACTTTGTCTTGTTCCATCAGGCTGGTAATTCGGACTGTACACTTTGTCTGTCCTCACCAGCTCAGACTTGTTCTTGAGACTCAGCTTGTTGGTGTTTTTATCTCTCGGCGTAACAGTTTTACTAACTTGCTAATCATTAAGAAAATTTAAAAGACTGAGTCATACTTATTAGCTAAATGGTCATTGCACTTTAGTTAACACGGGAAACGTGTTCTCATCCTGTGGTTAGCTGATAATGCAACATAATTAATAATCCCTGAGAAAGCATCTTGTCAGCAAGAGCTTTGACAGTGTTTTCCCAGTGAGCCGAGATGACAGCCATTAAGACTTTTCTGTTGTGTCAGATAAATGGCTAACGATAGCCAGTTTCCCACTCTCCAGGCATAATTTTAAAATTAGTTTGACTTCCCTAATCCAATAAACTCGGGACATTTGGCCCCATTAACACTTCCCACACTCATTTATCACAGATTTTTCTGCCTCACTTCAACCTGTTGTTCATCACTAAGAAATGCTGCCCTTCAGCTCCCAGGTCAAACAGCTGATGGAGGTGAAGCTGAACCAAGTGCTACATAAGCAGAGGCCAAGCCTTTGAGGCATGATCTGTTTCCTGAGGTGCTCAGTGTCCTCCTCTTTCACCGAAACCTGTTGGAAGCTGAGGAATTACAAGGCTGAGGGATTACATCAAGTTTGGATCCAGTAGCACATGAGATTTAATTCAAGGTAACTGAGCCTGTGCTCAAGTGCTTCACTAAATCCTTAAAGCAACACTGGCATGAGAGCATGAGGCTCTTCATGCTACACAGAGAGACTGTATGTAGGAGCTCAGAGGGTCTGCTGAGCATGGCACTGTCTTACGGAGATGGGGATCGTCAGTCCCCAGCCTCTCATATCTGCCTGCTTGAGGCTGCGCCCAGAAGCCAGTGTGAACCCTCACCCTCAACAGTCAGGACATGTTGGTGGGATCCCATGTAAGACACCTCAGCAGTTGAAACAGGGATGCTTGCTCAAGTTGAAATAGGGTTGTTTACACTGCTTTGGTCATGACCTGTTACTTCTAATCTTGTGACCTGAACCAAGTCCTGCTGAGTGAGCTTCCTTCTACTTTCCTGTGGTGCTCACCCGGCACTGAAGGAAGCAAGGTTGGCCCAACTGCTCACTGCTGCTCTTGTGGAAGATCCACCCAATTTATCATCTGAAACTTGAGAAAACAAATTATCAGTAGTTCTTCACCCCAGCCTGCTCCAGTTTAGGTTCAGACCAGTTGGTAGATTGCAAAGTATTTTATTAGAATTAAGAAAAGCCCTAGGGCATGTGCAACCAGTCACAGACTTAAAGATAAACACAGACTGCACATGTAAAAACACTTAACAGAATGTCCCAGACTCTGCTTATCAACCAACAGAGAAGAAAAATGGGCAGTTCCCCAGGATAAAGTGTGTAATCTCTAGAGTGGGCTGGGTGAGGCAGCATCCACCAAAACCGCAGTAACAGAAGAGAGCCCCTGTCTCAGCCTGCTGGGGCATTATAAAGGGTCCCCGTGTAAATGAAAGCCCGACCTGTCTCCTTGGGTACACACTGTACAATTTGGAGTGGGATCTATGTAGCCGAGGATGGGGCCACAGGCAAACAGATCACGCAGATTGACATGAATTAAATAAAAGGCCCCACAATGGACCATTTTAGAACGTGATGTTTAATGTGACTCCTATAACAGCCCCATTAGGACATGGGTGGCAAACTCAGGATCTCGGGGGAGAAAGCGCATGGTGCCGACGGCAGAAGCCAGCGCTGATGGCGCTGCTACTAAATTTCCACGTTTCTCTGTTTGTCTGGTGTTTACAGGTGATGCGCAGGTCGCCCCGCAGAGCTGGGCCCCGTCCATCCAGCAGCTCCATGGAACAGACATCACATGAATTCAAACAGCTGAAGGCATCTCAGTGTCCGCCTAGGTGAGTTCTAACACCGATGACCACTGGTGGTCCATCTGGCTGGCGTCGTGGCGGTGTGCGTCGCCACGTGTTCTCCTCGAGCAGCGCGTGGGGTGGGTGCCGGGGGCTAATGAGGGCTGCGCTGGCCTTGCCAGGGTGGTGGAGGGCACGAAGCCATCCCAGTCTCATGTCCCTCAAGGAAAACAAGCTTTCACCAGGGCTTCTTGGCAGCTCCAGGCCCTTTTGACTGATTGCTGGGCAGCTGCCAAACGGTTCCTGGTTCTGATTATTCTGAAAGGGGAAAAAGCGAAGTGGACAATGGAGGTTTGTGTTGACAGTTAAGCACACCTCACAAGGAACCCCAGAATGGCAGGCTGGGAGGGACCTCAGGGTTCACCAGGTCCAACCCATCTCGGGAAATGCATGGTCTAGAGGAGATGTCTGGAAGGGACAAGGGAAGCCTCATCCCGTCAAGCTTTGAAGCTGATTCCTTCTGCAGTTGACTAGGAAAACTTTCTCCACAGAAAGGGTTGTCAAGCCCCGCCCCAGGCTGCCCGGG
>NW_008612316.1:0-515 GCF_000691845.1 Merops nubicus | reverse complement strand
AGCCCAGCCCATTTCCAGCCCAGCCCAGCCCAGTTCCAGCCCAGCCCAGCCCATTTCCAGCCCAGTACAGCCCAGCTCCAGAGCCTGGAGGTACAGAGCCAGGTCCCCAGCCCAGCTCCTGTCGTTGTCCCCAGGGTCCTGGGTGCCACAGGAGCTCCCAGCCCTGGTGCCTCCGTGGGGTCTCCTGGAGGGGTCCAGCCCTATGCCAGCCCTCCAGCTACAGCCTGGGGAGCAGCCCAGGGACACAGCTGAGCCCTGGTGCAGGGCGTCCCAGCTGGGGGACAAGGATGGGGGCTGAGGGTCCCCCCGGGAGGGCCAGGGCGGCTGCATTTAGGCCGGCCAGCAAGGGGGAGGATGGGAGCTACTAAAAATGCAGCAGCAGAAAACGAAAGAGCCCCGAGGGCTGGAGTGTTCCCCCTGGGCATGCTGCTCGGGGTCACACGTGGGGCAGCTTGGGGTTCTCATGGAGCTGGTGGCAGGTCTGGCAGCGGCCGGCCGGGGTCCTGCCCCGCGGC
>NW_008612315.1:0-2755 GCF_000691845.1 Merops nubicus | reverse complement strand
GGAAAACAAGACATACAAATATCACAGTTAGCCCTGGTGCTAATACTTGAGCACACACAAGTAACATGATTTATTGCTGCAAGTTATGTATGTCACTGTCTCATTTAAAGCATTCTAATTATGCCATTATAGTAATGGAGTGAGGAGTAAGCAAGAAGAGACTGAACACAAACGATGTTGTGACATGGAAAGCAATTTTTTTTGTCCTTTATAAATTAATACAACATCAAAATGTTCACTGCATTTATATGAAAAATCAAAGTCATCTAAGACAGGAACTGAAAAATACCAAAGGGAATTGTAGGTTGGTGATAATACAGAACATACATACACAGAGTATGTATATAATACAGAATACCAAAGTTTCTAAATTATCATATTTTATTAAATGAGCTTCTAAGTTTGCAGAGGCCTCGAAACTCAGTATTAAATTATACAGCTTTCTGATTGCCTGTGAAATCCTATGCTCATGGATCTCACAATGGAAAATGCTCATACCTGCAACAGGTTTATGTATATCTATAATGAAATCTTCATCATCTGTCACTAGGGTATCTGTTAATGCCAGACACAGCTGGAAAGATGGAAGAAAAGCCAAAGTTTTTGTGTTGGGTGGGTGTTTTTCCTTATCAGGAGATGCTGACATGGCCTAACAGTGACATTCAATGGAGAAACCAGAGTATTAAACAGCAACAAGCTCTGCAGGCTTTAACTTGTAGCAAGGGGTTTATTAGAAAGAATATGTCTTTCAGCCATTGAGCAACTAAGGCTGAAATAACATAAGAGAATAAAGCTACATCGCAGTTAAAACCTGTAGGATTATTTTTAATTAACATTTTTCCAGGACTACTGAAGAGGCTTGAGCTGAACTGCTATATCATATGCATTGGACACATTGATGCCCTTTGAGGGACTAGGGCTGATAACAGACCAGGAAAGTTTCAAGGACCTGCCAGAAGCAATTCCAAAAGTAAAGCTGCTAGTCTTTTCTTATTTTAACAAGCAACCTTCCTGAGGAGGGGTTAGGGGGATGATAGGTCTCAAATACACATCACACTGGAAAAAGTTTATTGCATCCCTAGGAGAATGGAAATTTGATAATTCTGATCTTCATATGAGGTATTGAAAGAGAACATGCTGCACTCAGACTACAGAGCTCTGAGGTGATCACTGTAAAGATGCAAAGATATTGCCAGATTTGTGCTCGTGTCTGCTGAAAAAGAGATTGACAAAGAATATATACCTTCCTTTTGAATTCTTTTTTTTGAGGAAAAAGAGTTTCATGTTTAAGCATCATCACCAGCACACAGGCATGCACATTCAGTTGGTTGTTGCACTTAACGACCAGTTAAGAACATGACTTGAGGAATGACTCCAAAACATTCAAAAGATGTGACCATTTAGCCTGACAGTACTTTGCTGACTGAACATAATGCTCTATTTTTAGGCAGTTGTGTTAAACACACACTCCTACAGAATGGTTGATGAAAAGTAGTCCCTAGTTTTAAGGGCAGGTAAAGAATCCTTCCTGATCCACCTCAGACAGCCGTGCCTGTCATGCATTTCAGCTTCATTTTACAGATTATTACTGAACGAGCAGTTTATTTTCATCTTGCCAATAGACCTCGTTACAGCGTGATGAAACAACCACCCCAGGCCATCCACAAAGTGAGATGATTTATGACTCTAATGCAGTCAACAGGATAAGCTGATGGGCAGGTATTACTGGTGACTGCACACTGCAATGGCTGGATTCAAAAATCACATTTAACCTGTTCATTTAGCTACCTACAAACAGAAATCTTATCTACGTTTTTCCTCTCATTCCTCATTGTCCTGAGGGAAAGCAAAGCAAATGGCAATTCACCATCATTTCAGCTGGACATCACTTATTCTACTCTTCCCAAAAGAATTTTCCCATTATTGACATTTTTTTTAAAAAAAATATGCCTAGTAAACAAATTTTTTTCATGGGTTTAAAACTACTGACAACTGTTATCCCTGCTAAATGTTGTCCTGGGCTGCAGACCTGGGGATTTCAGTGCTCAGTGTGTGCTATCAGATTGTAGGGTGGTGTTTTTTTCCTGCTGGTCCTAGAATAACTTTCTACTTGGTCATTCCTCTTTTCATGACCTATGAAGCTAATTTTAGCAGGTCTTTGAGGAAAATTGATTGCATGGATCCCTAAAAAATCCTTTCATGTCTCTATGCTTGTTACTGGGTTGGGGGTTTCTGTGGCTTTATTGCCAGAAGCTGCCAAAGAAGAGTCTTGCAGAGTAAAAAGATCAAACAAACTGCCAATGCATTGAAAGACAGCACATAGATCAACAATTTATAATTAAAATATAAAGAAATCTGAAATATAAAGTAGAAAATAAAAACTCACTCATAATTGTTGTACTTAAAAAAATATTAACTCTGACTATTGCAAACCTTAATGCATTGTTTCCCTACTTTCTAAAATTGAATTATTATTAAAATTGATCCAGTCAAGTAAAAAAAGAAAAAGGATAGTACATTTTCATTATGGTTTTAAGGCACAAAATTCATTTCTATTTTCACCTTAGTGCTTTTCACAGTGTTACTTCTCCCTGCAATGCCTGTGTCCCAAATACAGTTGCCTCAATTGCTTGTCTTGCCTAAATCCCAGACTATCTTTTGCTGAGTGCATGTCCCAGCAGGAGGGACACCAACCAGACCTTTCCACCCCATTCCAAAGGGCACGGGGAGGATATGAGGGGGCTAACAACCAGAG
>NW_008612314.1:0-10533 GCF_000691845.1 Merops nubicus | reverse complement strand
TCACGGGGTATTTTTCCTTCCCTGCCTTTTCTAACTTGGTTTGTGTAGATTTTGAGCTGAAAACGCACTCTCGACACGACTAAAAGTCCGCGAAACTCCGGGCCCTTCTGCCCACCCACCAGATTCGGGATGCGAACACAGCCCTCGGGGGGCTGGGAGGGGGTTAATGAACCCGAGTTTCAATATGTCCATAGCGGGAGCTGCCCGCCCTAGGAAGCTCTGCAGTTGTCCCATGGCAGAGCTCCAGCTGCCCGATAGCGCTGCTTTGCTCTGGGCTGGAGGATCTCCCCGCAGTCCCCCTCCTCGCCATCCCCTTGGCGTGCGGCCGGGCTCAACTTCTCCCCGGGCGCCTGTGGCTCTCGCCCAGGATGTTGACTTTTTCAGGCAAGAAAATAAACTAGCAGAGAAGTTTTCTGCTGCCAGATGGGTATGAGAGTTAAAGGCAGGCAGAAGAAGGGTGGAGGGGTTTGCCTGAAGCTGACGTTGAGAGATGGACTTGGGGAGCTCATGTTCCTGAGCAGAGTTTTGGAAGAGCAGATCCATCCCTATGCACTCTCGCGTCCTGGCAGTGACCCAAACTGAGCTTCGCGCAGCGGTTTCTGTAAAAAAAAAAAAAAAAAAACAGTGAAGAAATAGTGGAGATCTGGGGGCCGCGGTGAAAGCTTATCCAGGGGCTGTGTGCGTACAGCTATAGGCTGAGAGGACTTCACCGCCTCCTGGTGAACCCAGCCTTGCCTTCGGGAAGGAGCCAGTGGTGTTTTCCTGCTGGGGTAGCTGAGGAAGCCGAGAGCACAAGGGTTCCTCTTCCAGGTCAAGCAGGAAACGAGTGGCAGAGCTGGGGTCTCTGCAGCTCTCGTTGGAAAGTTTAGCCACAATCATGTCCTCTTTTTCCAGCACCTGGGCTTTCTTCAACTGAAGTTGGGGCTGGAGGGTTTAGCGGAAGGCTGAGGGAAGTCACGTCCCATAGGAAGATTGGGACTAAGAAGTGTTGGGGCGCAGCGAGCTACTCTCATACCCCATCAGTTTGGCACTCCAGGTTCAACGGTGGCCTTTGTAGCTGTCCTTCGGGAACTCATGATCTTCCCCACCGCAGGGCTCTGGGTGCTGATGTAATTACAGCCTTTCCTCTCGCCCGCCCTGATTGCATTTAAATCTCTGAAGGATGAGTAATTCCCTACTTGGATATGATAAAGGCTCTGCTGTGAGCCCCGCGGCTGCCTGCTCGGGCTCTGTGTGCTCCTCGGTGGCTCCGAGCCGCTCCGCAGTGCGATTTTTGTTTTCAGTCTGTGGAGTGCTTTAGAGTTTTCTGCCTGTGCACAGAGAGAGAGAGAGGATGGAGAAAGCTCTGTGCATCTGCAGCCAAAAGGTCTGGCCTTGCCCTTGAGCAGTCATCTGGGGCTACTGTTTCACAACTTAATTAGCTTTCTGGGTTTCATAGCAGCTTCCTAAGAACAAGGCAATTAATTTCTAGCCTGTAGGGCAGGAGATGCAGCATTCGTGTCTGCTGGATGGGTATCTTGGTCCCAGGCAGCCTGTGGCAAGCAGGAAAGATCAGCCAAAAATACCACGGAGCAGAAACACCAGATCCCCCAGCAGCCAGAGCCCTCTTTGTTCTTGCTGGTCACACATTGCCTGTCCTCCGGAATTGCCCTGGTTGTTCCCACCTGCTTTCCTCATAGCATCCCTCCCCAGCGCAGGACTGACAGGTTTAGTGTACCTGCTGGGTTGCAGAAGACAGGGAGGAGCCTCTGGCACGGGAGCTGCCAGCCTCTGTGAGCCTGAGGAGGATGCAAAGGCCTTTGGGGAGGGGGAAGGAGAAGGAGATATTTAATTCCAGTTTAGTTTTGAAATCACAGTGACGCGTGAGAGGGAAACACAGCACGGCAGAGCATGTCCTTCCTTGTGCCTGGTGACGTGATGGGGATGGTGACGTCCAGGCAGCAGTATGAGTGTCCACCTCGCACCGAGCCAGCAGGTCCTGCAGGGAGGGCACTAATCCCACTTAACTGTCTGGCAAGAGCTTCCTCATCTCTAACGAGGGAGGGCATTCTTAGGTCTGTGGTTTCCCAGGAGTTACAGAGCATAATGGTCCTGCTCCTGGGTTTGTAGATTTTGTCGGGTTTCTGGAAGCGTGGCAGGTTCAGCTGTGATTGCAGCAGTGTTCCCCAAGCTCACCTCTGCCTCAGAGGCACCTGCAGGTCACTCAGCTCCCCAGAGTCTCAAACACAGACCCCTGAGCAGCAGGGAAGGGAACTTGTAGCAGTGAATCAACCCACCAAAGTGGTGGGATGCTTGTGCAGTGTGTTAACGTTGTGTAAACCCCAGACCATCCTGATCCTGTTCAGGTTGGGTGATGTGGGAGTGTGGGTGCCTACAACATTTGGCTGTGGAGAGGGATGGATGTTCCTGCACGCAGCTCTGGTTTGTTGTGATGCCAAGTGATAACTCCAGTCCAAAAAAAGGGCCACAAAAATGATCAAGGGACTGGAGTACCTCTCCTGTGAGGACAGGCTGAGAGCATTGAGGTTCTTTAGTCTAGAGGAGAAAAGGTTCTGGAGAGACCTTCGCGGGGGCCTACAGAAAAGCTGTGCAGGGACCTTTTGTCAGGGAGTGTAGTGAGGGGATGAGGGGTAATGGTTTCACACTGAAAGAAAGTAGTTTCAGATTAGATATTAGGAAGAAATTCTTCACTGTGAGGATGGTGAGACACTGAAGGAGGTTGCCCAGAGGGGCTGCGGATGCCTCATCCCTGGAAGATTTTCAAGACCAGGTTGGATGGGGCTCTGAGCAATGTGCTCTAGTGGTAGGTGTCCCTTCCCAGGGGTGGGTGTTGGAACTAGATGATCTTTAACATCCCTCCCACCCCAAACCATTCTATGATTCTGTGAACTCTACAGCATGGTACTTGTCTTCCTGCCAAGGATTTAAAGCACTGTGTGCTCATGATCTGCTGCCAGGTGGTAAGAGAGATCAGGTCTGCTCTGACCTGTCATCCTGGTGGGATGTGGCTGCTGCTGGGCAGTCCCAGGGGTAGCCGAGGTGCCGTTTTGCTGGCAGTTGCTGACGGTGAGTTAGCAGCAGTGATGCTGAGCTCTTTGCCAGTGCTGTCAGTTGGAACAGCAAACGCCACAGCGGGTGTGAGTTGCAAAAGGTGGTAAATGCTGTGTGGGGCTGTAAGTGTGTGGAGCAGCGGGGTGGTGGGGAGGGGCTCAGTGAGATGTCTGGAGCTAAAGCCTGGCAGCTTTGCTCTGGCAGAAACCACGAGGCAGCCTCTGGTGATGGTTCTCAAACCCTGATTTGCCCACTCCCCAGCTCAGCTCCCTCGGGCAGTGTGTGTGTGCTGCTGGGGAGCCCTGGCAGTGCTGTGCTCTGAGTGATGGTGCGTTGTGTGGAGCTGGGCATGGAGGGCAGGGAGCCTCCAACCCTGCCAGGACATCTCAATGCTCATAGAGAGGCGTCTCTAGTTATTTTCTTTATTATTTATTTTTCATTCCACGTTGCTGGATAGTTTTCCTACAGACCCATTCCTCTTGCACCACCCCATGATGAGTATTTCTAGTATTTCAGCCACAGACTTTGTCTCAAGGAGGTACTGACTTGTGCTAAATTATGTCCTGGTTTTAAGGGTCATTAAAGACAAAAAAAAAAAAAAACATCAGCCAGGTTGTTTTGAGGGGGGAGCCGTCTTAGAAACAGGCTTTTTTACATGCATGAATCTCATGGGCTCGTCCTTTCTTGAGCAAATGCTCGGGATGTCTGTGGGCCACGTGGCCGTGGTGTGTCCCCGGGCTGCTGGGGCTGGCATGCCTGCTGCCATGGGGAGCAGCTGCTGCCTGCCTGCTGCGGGGGCCGGGGCTCAGCCCTGCTGGTAATATTAGCTGGGACGCACCAGAGGGACGGGCATGATGTCACGGGGGTGACGTGCCGTGAATTCAGCGTGGTGAGAAGCCCCACAGAGGGGCTGTGTTTCGTGTTTGGGGAAGCATCTCGCTTGCATACAGGGTCTTTCCTCTAAGTCCTGCCTAAGGGTTTGCAGGTTGAGCTCTTGCTTGAGCTTGCACCCGTGGGAGTGGGCTGGGAGTCTGGGTCTGACTAACGGTCCCACGTGTGTGGAGGTTCAATGCCTGGAAAAGGAAATGCAGCAAGATCTTTCAGATGATGTCTCAGATCATCTCAACCCTAGGAATGAGGTAAAGCTCCTGAACGTCAGTTCTTGCGTTTCCTGGGCTGTCCCATTATACTGCAACTAGTCTCTTCTGGTGCTGGTCTTCACCAGTGCAGTGTGGGTAGAGCCAGTGCCATCCAAGACAGCAAAGTGCCTCTGATGCCCTCAGAGATGAGCTTTACAGGTGTTTTGGAGTCTCCTCTCTTTTACCCCACATCCTATCTACATTTCTGGATCTGAGACAGAAGGATGGGGCGGATGGGAGTCTTCTGCCAAATCAGCGTGTGATGGGAGAGGCAGGAGGCAGGGGAAGGTGCCTGTGGGAAGGCAGGAGTTGTCTTCCCCTGCAGATCTGGCCTTTCATGCACAGAGTGGAAAAATCTCTGTCTGGTTACAGCAGCAGAGAACTGATGCTGTGGGGTTTTTTTTGTTTTGTTTTGTTTTTTTCCCACCCCCATGTATATTTAGTTCCTTGGGAATAACAAGGTTGCAAGGGAGTGGGAAGGGGAAGAACAGGACATGGATCTCTCCGTCCACGTGAGCTGGGCTCTGGGGATAGCCTCTGGCTCTGGTTAGGATGTAGGATCATCCAAAGGTCATTGTTTATAGTCATCTTATGCAAGGAGGGCTGGGCTGCATGTCCTTGGAGACGGGCAACCACTGCAGCATGGAGCAGAGAGTCCTTGGCTCTGTGTCAGTGTGGAGGGTTTCCAGTGTTGGCTGGTATGGGTGAGCTCTTGCTCTTGCCCTTTTGAGATCAGTCTCGGGCAAAGTGAGTATGGAGCTGTGCTAGTCATAAAGAAACCTCTCAAAAGTGGCTGGGTGGGAAGGGACAGAGAGAGGATGAGTCCTAACACCGAGGCCAGGACAGCGACTTTGGCTGTGCAAGCATACTGCTGGTGCCTGGACCTAAGTGAAGGTCTGGAGCATGTACACCGTGCTGGCTCTTCCAAGTACGCGCCAGTCTGTAAGATCTTGGTAGCATCTTTACCTTAGTAAGAGGCTCACCTAAAATATACTCACCTTTCTGCTTTACTCTTTGCTTGTTGCCTGTTGGTGGTTCATGACAGTAGAGTAAGTAGGAAGCACTTCTAGAATATCTTGGGTCATGAAGCTAGAAAAGGGTAGATTTAGGTTAGATGATAGGAAAAAGTTCTTTAATATGAGGGTGATAGACCACTAGAATAGGTTGCCCAGAGGGGTGGTGGAGGCCCCGTCTCTGGACACATTTGAGGTCAGGCTTGATGAGGCTCTGAGCAGCCTGACCTAGTTGGAGATGCCCCTGCTTATAGCAGAGGGATTGGACTAGATGACCTTTGGAGGTCCATTCCAACAAATGTTCTATGATTCTATGATGACTACTATATTTGAATGACCATCTCTACATCTCTTGGCCAACATATGACAGCAAACCACCTTCTAAGTGAGAGTCCTGGCATCTCCAAATGTCCTATGGCCACGCTGTCTGGGTGCTGCTTTATTTCCCCTATTGCAGCCCTTCCTTGCAGGGAGCTGCTCAGCCTGTTTGCCCAGGAGCCAGACAGCAGCTGCAAAAGCCTGGACTGGGATTTGTCATAAATCCAAAGACAGTATGGAGACTATGGAGACTTCAGAGCCCATAATCACTACAGATATTCATGTTTCTGACTGGTATCTGATACTTAAGGCAGTGTCTTTCTGCAGGACCATGACAGGCTCTTTCTCTCTCCCAGCCTCCTTCCCCTCTCCTGCTGCGGTGAGCTCTGGCACCTTCTTGGTCTTTAGAGATGTCAACATGGAGGCAACATGACAAGTGACCCTAAATCATGGCAAAGCTTGTTTGAAGCCTGTGAAATGGGTTGATGGTTCTGAGTCCAGTTCCTGATGGGGATGTGCCTGTTTGGTGAGAGTCAGGGTCCCTCAGGGGAACCCTTTGCAGGACAGGGATGAGCTGTCATGCCGTTCAGTCCGGGGCTAGGATTGTGTCCTGGCCACCTCTCATTTCATACCTGCAGGGTCTCATTTGGTCCCGACACCCTGCTGCTTTACTGTTGGAGGCCTCAGCAGTTTGCACCCACTGGCTGTGCCAGTTCTGGTGCAGGAGAGCCCTCCTTGCTCCCTTCCCTATGGTGCAAATGGTAGTGGTGAGGAGTAGTCCTTAGGCAATGAAGGGGTTTATTGTCATCCTCAACTTCTTCTGAAAAGCTGCCCTCAGATTAATGAGATTCCTTATCTGCTGATGGCCGTGACTCAGGCTTTTATCATGATTGCTTTTGTGAGGCTGCTGGATGGAGCTCAGCACTTGGCTCTCCTGGGGACACCTTTGGAGTGATGACCCAAGTGCAGGGTCCATCCAAGCTGTCTCTTGGCTGGTTTGCATGCTAAAAGGTGAGACATCATGGGTGTCAGGACAGCCTGTCCCCCACATCCTCCCAGTGCTGCAGCAGGTGCCCTGTTAGGGTACCCAAGTTGGGGGGGTACCGACCTGTTATCTGGGTGTAGTCACTGCCAACATCAGGCAGCCTCCTGTGGGTTGCAGGACAGGGGACATCATGGGCATCTTGGTCTGTGCCACCATCCTCCCAGTTGTAGAGGTGGCAGGTTAGATAAGCATCAAAAAATTGTACAGCCCCTTGCTCCTGGTGATCTGGGTGTTCTCCAGCTTGTCCCAGCCTGGGAGTCATGGCAGGGGTTGGTGGAAAGGGCATCGACACACAGGACCACACTGGGCTGCTTTGGGAATAAAGAAACAGCTTGGTGAGTGGGGGCTGAAACTATTCTTTCATTTGGTCACTGGAAGGGCAAATATGGGGAAACATGAAAAGGATGGATTTTTTAAAATTTATTTTTTTTTTAGAAAATCACCAGGGAGGAGAAAGGAGGAAGGTTCTGCTTTCTGCCAGCCCTCAGGACATTTGGACAACTGCTTGCATTGTGGTGGTGGGTGTCTTCTCCAACAGAGATGCTGGAGCTGACTGTGAGGGCACTGGCAACAGCAGGCAGCAGAGGCAGGGCTGTGGGTCTGAATGGCTCCTGGGCCTCTCCTTGAGCCAGCTTTACTCATTTACCCTTTTCTGTAGCTTTTTAACCATTGTGTTGCAACGCCACTCACCAGAATGTCTTCTGAAGCTAAGACTTAATCACGCAGTGATTTAATCACCCAGTCCCTGCCACCGAGGCTGGTCGCCCACCTGAGTCACTCTCCCCATCCCCTGTGTGAGTGCTGGGACTCATCGGGGTGGCATCTGGGTGCTTCCAGCTTCCTGCACCCAGTGTGGCACCAGCACCAAAACTAGTAGCACAGGGCAGTCTGGAGTCTGCAAGGCCTTGTGCATCATACTTTGGCCGTCTGGGTAATAATTTCAAGGAGTTTTAGAAATATGACTGAATCAAACCAAATTTGCAGTCCCCTGGGAGGCACAGAGAAGATTTATTTCTCTCTTTCCTCCTTGCTTTATGAAAGGAAACTGGAGCACAGACTGGAGGCAAAAGCTGCAGAGAGCCTGGGGCAGAGCTGGTAATGCAATCTGCTGGGCTGGATACCCTGTATTTTATGTAATTTTCTGTACAAGTATGAAATGAATATAAGAGATGTAAAATATACTGGTCTGATCTGGAAGCATTTTGCTGAGGGTTAATGGTTATATAAACCACAGTGTAATGGAGAAGCAAAGCTAAAACCTTTCTAGAACTGCATTATAGGGACTGGAAAGCTGAGATTTTGAATTAATCTGAGTGTGGATTATATTTTTTTTCTATTCTTAGTCCTGACTTTGCGTCTGCATGTTCATTTCTGGTAAATGAGGGGTTTGCTGCATCAACCTTGGGCTGTTCTGTAGTTTGCTGCAAGTGAAATGCTGTGTGAAAAGCTTTAATTAGAGCTCTGAACTTAGATTCATCCCCATATTTCCTCCATAACTCAGCTGTTGGTACCGTTTGCACAGCTCAGGAAGGCACTGCATACAGGTAGCACGTTGCCAGCATTATCTTCTACACGTGATTTAAGTCAGACCACGCAATCTATCACAACTTAGTTTGAATGCTGCTTGCAAAATCAGAAAAAGTATTTATTTGTGCATAAACTATGCATAACCTGGCTCAGGATAGCGTGAGAGTCATGCTACAACAGCAGAATGTCATTATTTATAGATATGTGAGTGTGTATTGCAACAAGGTTGGCTTATTGGTAAAAGAAAGGTGTGAGACCTGCTGGTGCAAGAACATCAAGAGGATTCAGCAGTGCTGAGTTCTCTCTTTTGTTGGATGACTGATAGCGTCAGGAAAGGTGCCTTTAAAGTTTCCTGCTTTCATTTCTCCAGATTTAAGAGGGTATGGGAATTTCTTGGGCTGTTTTGAAGCTGTTAGTGTACTTGTAAAGTCCTGCCAGCACTTATAGCATCGCTTGTTGCCCATACTGCCAAGAAGTTTCCCATTTCATGTTTTTAACCCCGCTGAGGGCCTTGGTGCTGTTGGGAGCACCTTGCTGAGGATGGGATGGAGATGTCCTGCTCTGGCCCTGCAGCAATGCTGCAGCTCCCTTCCCCTTCTGCTGTGGGACTTTTAGGTTTAATATACAGTTCGCATACACCCTATAGATGCATAAAGAACATCCTCCTCGTCCCTGTAACCTGGCTCACTAAAATGCACTAAAATTCCGTGAACCTAGTTCACCAAAATGCACCCACCTCTATCATGGTTGGCAGCAGCTGGTCAATGGCACTGTGGATGCTAGGCTTGGATAAGCCCAACCCAGGTGGCCCTGCAGTGACGTGGCCAAACACACTCTTTGCACTCGAGTTGGGCCAGAAAAGTGCCCTGAGCATCCTGCTGCCTGGTGACAGGGGTCTGGGAATCTTTAAGGGCTGTGAGCAGTTAATGCTATGTTGGATTTCCAAGGGCTCCTTGAAAGATGAGACCTGCAGCCTCCCCCTCTTTCCTCCCCGGGAACAGGAGGTGACCATCTGGTAGCAGTTTAGAGAAAGCCAATGCTCTTAAACGGGACCATTGTATCGTGTGAAATAACGGGGCGCCTGCCTGCCCCGCTCCCATAAGGCTCTTATGTGTCCAAAAACCCAAGGAAAGCTTTCTGTGCTTAAGCAAGCAAGCAAATGTAACCCCTGGGTTAGAGGGACCACGGGAGGGGCAGAGGATGTTTAATGGGAAGCAGTTGGGCGCTGTGGCCACGGCAGAGCCTGAGGCTCCGGTTACCAAGCGGGTCCCGGAGGAGCCAGCATCCCTCCCTGTTTATTTTGGTCTCCTCCTGAGCTCTGTGCATAGAGGTTTCCTTGTGTAAAGCATCCCCTCAACTGTTGCTTTGGAAGAAAGATGGAGCAGATGTTCTCTCACTGACCACCCTGGGTCTCGCTGGGTGCCCAGAGCTGGGCTGTGGAGCAGGCTGAGCCATGGTGGACGGTGTGCTGGGTGACCCAAACACTTCCCACAGGGACGTGCAGAGCCCTTGGGCAGGAGCCAGAGCCCTCTGTGACATTGGGGCACCTTTGGCTGGGCTGGGACCCCCAAGGAGGGTCTTGCCTTCTGGGAGAGGAGAGTGTAGATAGGAGGTCCCAGCCGTGCTACTTGCTTGTGACTTCTCTGGAAGAATCTTGGCTGTTGTAGGAGCTACAGGGATTTGAACCAGACCTCTGCCCTCACTTCCCAATTTGCAAGATCCCTAAAGAGCAGCTTTAACTGGTGGTGTGTGACTGGCTGGTGCCTGGCCACGGGCTGACTGGGAGGACATTGGCCACACCGTGCAGACATCCCTGCAATAGAAAATATAGAAAAAAATAGAAAGACATACAAATATTTCACTACTTCTCAGGCTCTGAGCTTGCTTGGGGAAGGTTTGAGTCAGGGATGAAGACATGTATTTCTTGCCCCAAAGCACCTGGTTGGCAGGGACCACATTTGGGTCAAGACAATGGGTTTGCAGGAGGTGCTGCTGTTGTGCACAGCCAGCAGAGCTGCCGGTAGTAGGTGCCATCTCGGGAAGCTCCTACCTCCCTCAGCTGCCAGGGTTAATAAAGGTATTTTTCAAAGCTGGCCCTGCAGAGTGAGGCCACGGCTGGGTGATGCTGAGCAAACCACCGCTACCTTGAGAGGAGTGCAGAGGTCTGGGCCCCAAAAGGCCACCCCAGGGAGTGGTTCTCAGCCCAGGTGCCACGATTGTGAGCAGAGCCTGGTAGGAGCAGAGCTTGCATCTGAAAGGAAGTGCTTGGAAATGTGGGTTTAGGGGATTTGGGGCTTTCCTTGCAGTGGGAGGGGAGATGCTGCCTTCAGCTGTGGTGGATTTAGAGCTGCCCGAGTTGGTTCAGAACAGGTTAAAAGGAAGCGTGTGTTGGGTTTGTGCTCATGGCCCAGCACCTCCAGAGGAAGAGAAGGAAGGGCGA
>NW_008612313.1:363-821 GCF_000691845.1 Merops nubicus | reverse complement strand
CCACCGCCGCCGAAGCCGCCGCGCCCCATGGGGCCTGGGTGTGGGGGCAAAAACGGCCCGTTGGGGAGAAGGCAGCGAGGGGGGGAGGGAAAGGAGGATTTGGAACAGAGAAAGAAACGTCAGAAGTGGTTTTGGGGGAAAAAGGAGCAGCTGAGAAGGGTTTGGGGTGAAAAATGAGGATTCTGGGGTGAAAAAGGGTTTTGCGAAGAAAAGTGGGGATTGGGGGGAAAGGGGTTTGGAACAGAAAAGGGGAGTTTTAACAGGAAAAGGGGGTTTAGAGCAAAAAAGGGTGTTTGGGAAGGGCAAAACTTGGGTGTGGGAGGGAAAAGGGGAGTTGGTCACGGGAAAAGGTTTTGGGGTGAAAAAGGAGAGTTTTAGAACTAAGATTTGGAGTGTTTGGGGGGAAAACGGATTTGGAAGGAGAAAATGATCATTTTAATGTGAGAAGTGGTTTTAGA
>NW_008612313.1:0-297 GCF_000691845.1 Merops nubicus | reverse complement strand
GAAGAAAAAAAGAGGGATAAAGAAAGAAAAAAAGCCAGTTTGGGGTGAAAAAGGTGGATTTTGGTGTGGAAAATGGTAATTTTGGAAGAGAAAAAAGGGGATTCTGGGGGAAAACAGGGGTTTGGGGGAGGGAAAAGGGGCAGTTGGGTGGCAATGGTTGAACAAAAGGGGGTTTTAGAGTGCCAAAAGGGACTTGGAGGTGGCAAAGGAGGATTCAGGGTCAATTTGGGGCAAAAGGAGGAGTATTTAGGGTGCCTTTTGGGGTGAGAAAGGGGGTCTTGTGGCTCGCTCACCTCC
>NW_008612312.1:62041-66236 GCF_000691845.1 Merops nubicus | reverse complement strand
TTCCAAGCCTCAAACCACAACATCAGCCTTGCTCAGCATAACCCCCAATGCCTTTATCAGACTGTAACTTAAGTCTTGTAGACCACAATGGCTATGGGGCTTTAAGTAAAATGAAGGTGACCCTATATCTCTGTCAGGCTTCAAATGCACTAGGGACACTCATTTTGCTGGCCAATAATTTTATCACTTGATGTCTATCAGTTAAACACAAGGTATGAAATATGAGAGCTCATGAGAAATTGTGTAAGGCCAAAGCACTGGTTTTCCATAAAGAACTTTGTTTTTCTCCATCTTACCATTAAAGCAAGGTGTGCTTTGGGTTGCTAATATTTTGCTTTTCATCTAGCATAAAAAAAAAATACTAGTGAGGCAAAACTGGAAAACTCTGGACAAGAAAATATCTGAGAGTCACCTTTTCAAACCCAAAATATGAGAGAGATGTTAAGTGTAAATGCTTGGAATAATATGAATAAAAGAGAAAAGAAACAAGGAAGGGTGAAGGAATGATTGCAGAATAAAAGAAAGAAAGAAAAAAATAACAAGAGGAAAGTCTTCTTATTCCTTTCTTTCTTCCCTACTCTCTTCCTTCCTCTTTCATAATGTAAGACTAGATGGCATGTCCAGATTCCTTAAGCTTGATCTTTTTTCCTAAACATGCCTCCTATTTCCTACAACAAATTTGTCAATCTACTGCTTGAAATTACCCAAGTCTCTTTCACTTTTGGAAAAATCATCCTGCTTGAAAATTCTCTCATTTTCAGCCTAATTTTACAGATGATCAATTTATTCCCATTTGCTGTTGTACCAACATAAAGCAAAAACGTAAGTAGCTCTTGCCCTTCCCTCGTATGTACAACCACTGGTGTATTTATAGAGAGCAATCATTTCTTCTCTCAGCTGTATTTGGCTAGGCTAAATAAGTCAACTTCTTTTAGACTCTTCTTTCAGAATAGACTTCCCATTCCCCAGTCACTCTGGCAGCCAAAGACAGCTGTCATATTTGCTGACCTGAAGATCTCTTTGTGGTTACCAAAGCATCCATATATTCTTGTGCTGTTCTTTCTCATTAAGTCCATTTCACACTTTTAACCTCAATTCCACTCCTCCACTCTGGCCCTCTGTCATTGAGCAGGTATACTGTGTGTCACAGGCAAATTTTAGAACCACAAGCTTGAGTTCTTTATCAAACCCAGCTCCAGTACTAACCTTATTCTTGTTAATACATTTTTAGCTAGTTCCTTTCTCATAATTATTTTTGTAAGTGTACTCTTATTTTCCATATTAACTGATATCCATGTGTTATCACTGTCTTAAGTTATCAAAGACCATATGGATTAGATTATCAACATTTGCCTCATCAAAAGATGACATCAGGCAAGTTTGGCATACTGGTAAATGCATGTTGAATGTTATCTCATTTTCTATTGAACTCTTTAGAACGAAAAAAAAAGTTTAAAAATTGCTCTCTTCAGCTGTGGTAAGTTTTGCTTCTGTACAGACAGTCCCATAAGGCTTTTTCTCCCATGTTGTACATCACTTTCCTCCTGGAAAACACAGATCACAGAATTCATCTTAAGATTTACTTTTTATCTCAACTCTCTTCTGAGAAACAGACTTTTCCTTTTTTTTCCCCTCCCTTTTTTAATTTCAGAATCTGACTGGATTTTTCCAGACCCACTTACAGCTGTTTTACCACTTTCAGGTTGTCCTCATCCACCATCACTAATGAAATAGCAATGGGGTGGGAGGTTCTTTTGAGAGCCTGCTCTGGCTCATTCTTTTCAAGATCAGATAAGATATTGCTTGAGCCTGAACAGTGCTTTGGTCTCTCTTCATTACATGCCTTCAGAGTTGAGCATGGCTTCTGTTTGGTGAAGAGCCAGCTATGAGATTTCTGAGTCTGCTGCCAAGTGCATATTAACGCTGTTTTAAAGGCCACAGAGTCTGGAGTTAAATTCTTGGAGCAATCCTACCCCAAATACAGTGATGTCACTGCTATCATAACTCAGCTGAGCAGCCTGAGTATCATTTACCCTCAGTCTGAACATCCTAACTGTCTGAAAAACATCGTGACACAAAAAAACTGCCAGCAAGAAGAACAGTGCAGAGGGGTTTGGACACCCTTGGCTGTGTGGGAAGAAGTGATGCAAACAGATACTAAGAAACAGACAGCTGCGTCTGCTGAAAGATCAATGTGATTCCTCTGCCAAATGGGGAGAGTGATAAATATGATCTGCAGAGTCTGGGAAGGCCTAAGAATTTGGAGCGACTCAGTGTATATGTTACCCTATCTACTAATTGGAGACATGGTTTTGATGAGGGTTACAAGCTCAGAGGAGATCGGGGGTTGTGTCCATGGAGAAAGGAGTCAGAACTGAAAGAAGTGGAAAGCTTATATCCTCCTAACAAACTGACTGATGAAGAGAAGGAGAAAACAAAAGGACAGTAAGCATCTCTGGAGAAAAACATGTGAATGGAGATGTTAAAGAAATGGAAAAACAAGCAAGACATAAAACCACAAAAAAGGTTTGCAAAATCAAATCAATAACACAAAAGATTTTTTCTAAACAATTTGTTATCATTAAATAATTCTTAGTGGTTGTGATTTACAAGAGTTGCTTTTACAACAAGACTATTAAATACAGATAGTAAGAAACCATTGAATAGCTCCAAAGGTAATAAACTTTACTGTTTATTGAGGATTGCACTGTCAGATTTCCAAATCAGATTGCAAGCACTTAACCAAGCATCAAAATATCCTGATGAGTTAGAAAAATCATTCCCATTTCATATATAGGAGGACAAAGAGAAAACTAGGTACCTAATTAGGCAACTTATTATACAGAAGTTATTGTTTCCTGACCCTTAGTGTACGTTCACCTTACTAGAAGAAAAAGGAGATATTTCCTTTTCTTGAAGCAGCAGCAGCAGCAAACCTCTGCTAGGGTTTGATGTGGCTGGAAGTTATTCAGGAGGTTTAAAGCATCTTAATGACACAGGTACCAGTTAATTTTTTTTTTTTCAAATGGTCAGAATAAGTGTCTGATACCATCTTGTCCACATGACAGTGGCACCAGAAGATGCTCAATACTGTGTTAAGCTTGAAAAACTATTCTTTCCAGTCTACACAGCTCATTAAGAAATTGCTGAATAATAAAAAACATGACAAAAAGATATTCTGTCTATCCTACAAAGTCAAGTGTGCTAAGGGGCATGTTTGTATTATAAGTCTTCCAGAATGGCCAGAGTTGCAACACATTGGGAAATGGCTGAAAAGGTGACAGCCTGAGCCTGGAGCCTAGTCTGCTCTGTAACCCAGTGCTTATTTCACTGCTTGTGTCTCCCACCAGCGACCTCCAAACATGCAAGCTTCTGCATAACATCAGAAGCACAGATGGTGAGCTGTGCATGGGGTGGAGGCTGCCTCTCTTTACTGTAGATATGGACAGAGGTTCATTTGAGATGCCCCACCAGCAGCAGTAACCCACACTCCTTCTCTCAGTGAAGGAGGAGCTGTGCCTGTGGTCAGATGCTGAAACTCAGTAACCAAGAGGCCACTTGTTCACACGCCAGCAGTATACTTGCTTGTGGTTTTCCAGCCCGTATATTTGTACACTGCACAAATCATGCAGTGAGGGTTCAGTTGTCTTCTGACAAGATCCAGAGGATTAAGCATGGCGAAACAGTCATTTAGGTAGCATACATCAGCTTTCCTCAAAACACTCAAAGTCTACCATAAAAGGAGGAGGGCAAACCTTGTGTCCACTGACAGCTGCCTACAAGTGTGATACAGGGCTGCAACATGCCCCTGGAGTGCACATTATGGAAAGGCTCCACTCTCATCTACTCACAGCAGCACTCTTCCAGCATCCCAGTGGGTTAGCACGTTTTCAGGTGGCATTTCTAAGGGTCTACCTTTCACCAATACTGGATGCTGAAGGAGTACTCAGGAGAACAGACTTCTCATTGCAGCTCTGACTCTGGTGTAGTGTTTGACTCTGGGAAGTCACCTCAGCTATCCTAACAGGCATCCTTTGGCCAACTGTCTACATTGCAGGGCATCTTCAGGGTAGAGAAAAAGAGTTTCTACACCACCTAATCACGTCAGGTTAAACTCTCAGTGGAGGTGTCATGGACACAAATATAATGAAAATTACCAGCTACTGTTGCTGTCAAAATTGGGGTTTATATGGCT
>NW_008612312.1:52170-62010 GCF_000691845.1 Merops nubicus | reverse complement strand
AAGAGTTGGGGGTTTTGCAGCTACAGATGGGAAAGATACCTTTCATTTTATTTCCTGCTATGTTTTTATTTGTCATTTGCTAGACTTTGTTGCTTCAGTCAGTTGTTTTTTACTGAGGAGGTTAAAGGACTTCAAGTGTATAGCAGAAATAAATAAATTAAAAAGGATTTTTAAGCCAAACACTTGAATGGCAGGTCAGCAATAAAATTTGTATTGCCAAAAATTTCGCACGTAAATAAGTCATCAAAATGGCTTGAAACTCTTTCCATTTTAAGCAATTACAGATTACTGAAAAAAATATATAGTTCTTTCAGTATCTTTTTTTCCCCCTAAAAGATCCCTGCATTTATCTACTGAAAAACTGTTAACTTTAACAGCTTAACCATAAATAGGTTGGAATTTGATTATATGATAATTTATTTCTTGTTTTAAAATTAATGACATTTTGAGGCACATTTTCATTGTTTGTCACATTCTGATTCATGCAAATCACCTTCATTCCTAAAAGGTCAGCTTAAAGTACTCCTTACAAGAACAACCATTGTAACAACTTTTCTGGCTGAAGTGCTGGACTAAACTTCTATACTGTGGGACCAACATCACTGTGGGAAACCTCTATGTAAAACTTTTCTGACTGTTAGGCTGTGATGCAAGGAAGACCTATAAGAAATGGCATCTGAAGAGAAGATAATGGAAAGTATTGTTGGAGGAGGACAGTCTGTGATATAAAAACCTCTAATAAAGTTAACGGCTATGCTGCTGCTGAAGCTATGTAGTTGGGAGAATGCCCAGTATGAGAAACTTACAACCTGTAGCTAATGATTACAAACTATGATTCATTCCTTATTTGAACTCTTGTAAAACTGCTTTCTATTGTTTCCCTGTAAGAATCCTTGAAATTAAAGGTTATGTAGACTATTTTAATAGTAAATGCAATTATTAATAATAATTCAGAGGATAGTGCTCAAAATATCATCTCCGCCCCTCAAATAAAGTGATTTATCCATGATTTGCAAGGGTGTATCATCACTCAAATGAGGCCTGATCTGATATTAGAAAAAAAGATCCAAGAAATCGACAAAAACGTATCAGATTCTCAGGATTTTTTTCTTCTGATCAGATGCTTAGGATCATCACCCACATACTGCTATCAAGAAGAAATGCTGAAATATTTTCCTACTTTTTTTAAAGTCACAGTCCTTCATTATGTTATATGTTGCATCAAACTTACTTCTTGTCCACCTAACCAGAACCTCACCCTATTGGATGGCAACTGGGAAAGGAGCAAGACATGTCTATTTATGTGCCCAAAATGCCCAGGTACAATTATTTTGACCTGAACTGGCTTTGGTGAGGAAGTTCAGCTGTGATACAGAACTAATTATTCCAAACTACCAACTAGTTCAGAGGACACATGAAGCAGAAAGAAGAAGCAATAAGAATTATCTACTCTCCCCACCTTCAGAAGCACCTTCAGAGATCTGTTCAGGTATTTCAACTCATATTCAACCCCAGGGCATCAAAACAAAGCAATATTTAGCTCAGCAGCCTGACATTTTCTTATTTCCATTACACCAGCTGGAGGTGTGATGGAAAGCCTGTTTGCTGTGCCCTCAACCAGTTTGCATCCTGGCTCCATGTTTTCATCTCTTTTGCTCTGTGGACACCTCGTCCCATATAGTGGCATCACTAACTTCAGCCTGATTTCTTGTTCATCAAGGAAAGCACTAGATAATTTTAATTAATAACCAAGCCTTCTTGTTTGGGACTCCTAGGCAGAGTTGATCTTGAACTCCCTCTTGAACTCAAAAAAAATAGAGGAACATAAAAGCTGCTCAACACTCAGCAGCTCTGTGGATGCTTTCAAACAGAGGTGTTTTTTGGTCACCAGGATCAGAAGATCCAACATGGAGTAACTGTGCTCCCTTCCACGTCAAGCAAGACACAGTGGGCATCTGATTGGGGTGGCATTGTCTGTACTGCTCTAAAGGCTTGGCATTTTCAGAGAATAAAACAACACCAGTGTTCCCATTACCTCTCTGAAAACAGCGCTTTTTATCCATCCATACTTCACATTTCCAGTCACTTCTCTGTCATGTTCATTATTCCTGTTATGATGTATCCTTCCTAGCTCTGCTTCAAAGGAAACAACAAGGTTCCTCAGACAAATGGATTTTGCAGAATACATCTCTATGTGGTAGGGCAGAAAGGACCCTCCTGCGATCCTGGCACCAAGGCAATACCTGGATGTCCCCTCTGCCTGTCATCACTGGCTGCACTGAGGTGATGTTAGGTGCAGCACCTCTGCCCATCACTTGCCTAAGTGTATATAAAGAATGCAAGGTACCTGCTCCTCCATTCACAGTTGGTCAAGAGTTTTCTCCACCTTAGAACAAGCCTGCAGTGAAAATGGAATTTGTGCATGTGTCAGTTTTAAGAAAGGACAAACTCCATTATAAATCCTCATGCGCTGACCTACAGTTCAGTCAAAGTACATGAGAAGACCAGGAACAGGTCTGCCAGATTTGGTGTAGACCCATCTTTTGGGTCCTATCAAAGCAACTGACTAGCATCTTCAGAGTTGTTCCACTGAAGTTCCCCATTTAGCCTTGACAGTTTTTTCTGCACTTCCTGAAACATTTGCAGACTAAAATGAGCTCGCTGAATTTCTTCCAAAGGGTCACAAGATCTAGACCTAACTGTGTAAGTATGCGTGTATTAACATACAGCATGCATACATTTATACATGCATATGTACATAGGCATACGTTGTTTTATTGACACTTATCTTCCTGCCACATGAAACAGGGCGAGTTTTGATGCCACAGCATTTCTGTACCAGGTCTCTAGTTGAAAAAGTCCATATTCCCACACAAGATGCTGTGGACAGACAAGTTCCACTGCCTGAATAAAAGTAAGAAATTCATCAGCCTCTCTTAAAATTCCCTTTTTTTATGGTTGTTCTAGGTACAATATTTCATGCAGTATGTCAGAAAAAAGTCATCTCTTAGCACAAGGTCTCTGGCACCACCAAGACCCTTGGAGAGATGGACAGGCAAGAAACAATGTAGTCCTCAGGAGGGGCCTTAGAGTCTCTATTCACTACGCTGGCCCTGACACTTCTCTTTTAGCTCCTGCATTTCATTTTGACAGTGTCTCCCAAGTGCATAATACCAGGAGTTATGATGCACTTGGAGGAGATGAGAGATCTATGTTTTTGATAAGGAGATTGTGAGATTTGATTAAAGTTGTCAGAAGCATCCATTAGTGTCTATTCCTTCCTAAACCTGCAGTTTGCATGCATACACCTTCCACCAACCCGCTCTAAAAGGAATGGGTCCCGATTCATATTCAAGAGTTTCTTTATTTTTTATGGCTCTTCTTTTGTGCTGAAATTCTGAGTGCAGCACCGAGGCAGCAAAAGTGTCTGCTCTGGGATATCTTGCTTGGACTAAATAGAATCTTTCCTTCTCCATTTAAGATTAATTAAGAAATGCTGAAGGGAAGAAAGGTCAGAGCTACTCTGAGATTTTTTTATTCCATTCCCCATCTATTCAATATATACTAAGCCTGAAAGAGATGTAATTAGATATGACAAAAGTCTGATGAGGTTCTTTCTGTATAGTTCTAAGCACACTGGCTGTCCTCCAGAAGTTAAATATATAAATAAATCTTCTTTCAACCAAATTTCTTCTGTTCGTTGCATGTCTCTTTTTTATCTCCAAGGCCTAAACCACCTGGACCCTCCCCATTTAGTAACCTGTGCACTGAACAGGCCTATGCAAAGATAAAGAGAGATTTCTTTTTCTCCACTGCAAGCTGCTAGAGACTCCAGCCTAGCACTGCACTTTATGAAGCTCTTGGAGGAACCTGGGTGAGCTTTGGAAAACCCCAGCAGCTTCTGCACTCTAATACATTTGCAGATTTGTGCTTTCATACAGGATCCAGACATCCACGTTGGGTTTCTCCAGTGTAGGTATGCCACCTAAAACTAGTCACCCTGCCCTAGCAGGTTAATTGAAGGCAAGAGTGCCACACTCCCATGCTCTACACACTACCAGTGAGTGGAGCAAGTTACATGGACTGCAATGAGCCCGGAGTTTGGTGCATTTGCTGCTTTTGAAAATGTTGTCTTTAGCAAAGGAGTCACTGGCCAAGTACATAACCTCCGGTTGTGGCCTGATTTCCCTTATTTCATGGCCACATTACTAGAAAAAATATTCAGTCAATTTAAAAACCTGGCTAACTTGTCTGTCTCAGGCATTTCCTTCTACTTCCCTTCTTCAATTTTTTTGTGTGCTTTAAATGAAAGTAATTCTTTAAGCAAAGCAGTACCTCTTTCTTTATTTCACTTACTCTTTGACATAGTAATATATTTTGCTGAGTAAGAGCCCCGTGAAAGGATTTACACACCAAACTGAAACCATGTAATTCCTCCTACCTGTGGGGTATTTCCAACAGTAAATACTGTTCTCTGATATCATAGTTATTGTTTGACGGGATCAACCTCAAACCCTCAAAAAATGTTGGCTTGCTTAGCAGAAAAATACATTAGCTTCCAATGGCTTTTACCCGAAATGACTTCAGAAATACTCTTTTTTTCCAAGAATTAGGCAAAAGAAAACTCACACACAATCAAGCATGTGGAATAAGAGACTCAATCCTCTTCAGTCACAGGCTTCCAACCTTCACATGTAGGAGACTCCAGCCCTCAAGCTGATGTCAGTATTGGTGACTTATACTTCATCTTGTGTTTCCAGAACAAAGATCTTTATTGCCATCATCTTGCAATGAAGGCAAGACCATAAGGAATAAAAGTGCTGGGTAATGTGTTTCTTGTGTATGTGAGAATGTCCCTGGAAAAATACTAAGCCAAGAAAGGAAATAATGTAAATGGAAGGAAGAAAGCCTCCCTTGTTTCATACTTCTTGAGAGTGTCTGGTTTGCATCTGTTATTACATTTTTCACTGAAGAACTTTTCTTTTACAGATGAATGACTGTTTATGATGGGCAGATTTGAAAATGTGGCTTTACTCCAATTAACTCTACTTTTTTTGCCTGTACATAGCCCTTTTTAAGACCATATTTCTCAAGCTGTGTTAAGACATGAGCAAAACCAACACATGGAACAATTTATTGAAAAGCCAGGCAGGTTTGACAGGTGCAGGAGAAATTGCTTGGTTTCACAAACTGAAACAGCTGCAGTTTTATAGGTGATGAAATTGCAGTGGGATGGGGTTTCACATTTGTTAGTTCATCTTGTGTTTGCTGTTTTGTTTTTGAAGCATTGAGTCATATTCCACTCTCCAAGGAAGACTCTTAAGACCTATTCCTCAAGACAATGGGGCATCTTGCCTGCACAGAGGGAGAAGCTTAGTAAAAGTACAAACACATTTCAGAGAAGACAACTGAAAATAATAGTTTTTTCCTCATGGGATTATAAATAAATGTTGCTTGCAGCTTTGGGGGTAGGAAATGCTATAAACATTAGGTCTACCTTTCAGATAGGCCAAGCTATGTTTCATTACTTATCCTGAAAGAATATCACGTATAGAAAGCTACGAATCATCAACCAACAAATGTTAACCTCTTAAGAGTATCTTGTACTAGAGGAGTTTTACTTTCACTCTGTGAAAATGCTACAGAAAGATCAGGAAAATGTACGTTTTCTTTTCAAATTATTCAGGACACTATGTTTTCCTATAGTGGCAAGGTATGTAACAAGTGGAGTCATTTCCTTTAAGTCCATTTTTATCATCCTTCCTGGGAAAATTAAGATTAAAAAAGTCAGTGAAAGATCTCAAAAGAACTGGTCACATTTGGCACTGGACTAATTTATCAAAACACTTGAATTATAAAATCTTCTCCTACCTTAAATTCCCACTGAAGATAGTAGTTTAAGACATAAATTCTTGTGTGGCTCAGAGTAAAATTATCTTTGGATTCCTGATTGAAATATATTGGTGCCTCACACGTTGCTATGCACAGCATCTCAGCTGGGATGCCATTTAAAAACTATTAATTTGAGTAATCGGGACCTTCTGAGCAACTCAACAGCAAAGGCAATTTGCCCACCAGAAAAAGCTAGGAAGAAAAATGGTATATATTTTCCTGGAAGATGTATCTTTGAGCAAACATGTTTACTTTGACTTAGGAATAGAATAACAACATTTCCTTTGTCTGTGTGACATAGTCTGCTACACGAGAGGACCACCCCAGAGCTCCTCAAGTGAGGCTCCTGACCAGGGCTGTGCGGGCCTCTCCCATGGCACCTCCATGCCACACTGCAGGTGAGCCCACATGGGCTGCCAAAAACCCTGTTGTTAAGTCCCAGCCCAGCTCTGCCTTGCAAAAGAGCTGACCTGTGAACAACCACTGTCATCTTATTTTGCCAGTTGCATGGCCCAGCAAAAAGGATATGGCCATCAGCAGAAAACAGATTTTGCTATCCAGTTCCAGTGAATACAGGAAAAATACAATAAGGTTAACAGCAGAAGGAACAAACAGATCAATATAACTACTCATAGTAGATAATGTAACCAAGGAATGAGTAAGCCAAGCCAAAAGTCCAATCACAATCATGCAAAAGTCATCATAGCACTTATCAAGAAGATACACTGCCAATCACACCATCCTTGTTCTAGCCAGCTTACAATCCTGCCTTACCCTTTCTGGAAACTCTGGTTGCAGTGGACAGTCAGGGAGCCTTTCTAATAACAGAAAACACCCACATAATACATCTACCCATAGACAGACTTCCCAAGTTCACTACAAACCTACAAACAGAACCAGCTTTTATACTATTAACTTCAAAGGCAGGACACGTCCTGTCCTCCACCCAAGGTTGGCCAGTCCCTGAGGGAAAGCCAAGAGGAAGTTTTCTGCTGCTATTGAAGAATCCTCTGCCTGCTTGCGTGAACCATCCATATGTCAACCATAATTCAGGGTTTGGGGTTCAGACCCCAGCACTTCACACCTCTCACCTGGAGCTGCTCCAGAAATATTGCAGCTTGCTGAGGTATATGGTCTGTCTTGCAGTTCTGTGGATGTTTTGGCATACCTATCCTGCAGGGCCAGAAGGACTGGGCACCCTAAATCAGTCTATCTAATGGTCCTGGCTGCCTTAAAGGTCGATAAAATGTTAGGATGGTATGCGACATTATATAACCAATTACAAGGGTCACCTTCTGCCAAATCAGGCTCAGATTAGGAATAGGAGGGTTATCAATTTCAGGACACATGAAGTGTGCTTCAGTGCTCTGAACAGTAGGATGCTTTTGACTGAGCAGCTAAGGTTGGCTACTGAATGGGACTTGGCGCTGTATCCAGCCATCCATTGTGTTCTGCCACTGCAGCCATTATTCTTGTGCTGCAGTTAAGATTTATAATGCTGTGATATTTCAGCCCAGGCTACTGAAGGATGCAAAATAATTATTGCATCAGAAAACTGGAAGAAAAGTACAGTGAGATATCTTTTTTTGCTTGTGCTTTTTTTCATTCAGCTCCTTTTGCAGCCCATCCACATCTGAACATGCATTCCCTGGCTCCTGCCTGCATCTGGCTCATGCTCACAGTACCCTGTAGACTGCTTTGAGGCTTTGACTAATAGATGTGGGATGTAGTAGTGTTTATCAGAGCAGGAGTTAAAAGAAACATTGCCTAGGTTTACTGACAATTAGCTTTGCTCACATAAAACAGAGAATATAGAAGGGAAGGTATTAAGTGAGCAGCCTCAGACAATTGGGATAGGGTTTGGGGTTGTATTGTTCATGTTGTTTTTACTTGATCTAGATGAAAAGCATTTTTAACTTGGTAGCCTGGAAAGATTAGACTTGCACATACACAATAAACCCCATTTTGTTTTGTTTTCCTCTTTGATATAATACACAGAGAGAGGGTGTTTATACAGCAGTGTGGACAATGAATCTATTGTCTCATCTCCTGCAGAAACAAGTGCCATCAGTGCTTACAATTGATCCAAGAGCTCTTACCTGATTCCAACACATCAGTTATTTATTTATTCACAGAAGAAAAGAATCCCATGAGACTAACAATTGTTATCAAGGACAACATAGGAGGAAGGAAGAGAGGAAAACCGTTAAGTGATGCCTGTTCAGTTGTTTGGATTTTTTCAGTGCCACATTTCAAACAAATCAGCCAGTCAATATGAGGGCATAGTGAAAGCTAATTTAGCTATCAGTGTGAGACGTGGGGTTCACAGACTTTCTCCTGTACCACTGGAGTCGTCAAGGGCTTTGCTATCATCTGGAATAGGAAAATCAGCCAGACAGTTATCTGTGCTCATTAACACTCATTATTGGCATTACTGGTGTCCTACGTTTTCTGCTGCTCTCTATGCCTTGACTTACATGGATGTAATTTGTTCAGTAGGAATATTTAAACCCATGCTTAGAGGATCCCAGATTCCTCAAGTCACTTTGGTACCCATCATCTTCTAGCATTGATGCCTGACTGCAGTCACATGCTGACATATTTTTTTTAAGAATCTTGACTTTGCTGGCTTGCTGCTGTGGCCTGGAGACACGTAATTCACACATAAGATCATAAACATCTTCCTTATTTACTTCAAGTGTTAACACTGTAACTGATGACAACAACAAATATAGAAACATTTACTATGCTTCCTCTTAGACAGATACATTTGCCAGATGCTGTTATGGCAAGTGAAATATTTTGGTGCAGGAAAGTGGGTCTATGTATATATGGGCGTGTGTGTAAATAGCAACAATGTACTGGCTATAAGACATAACAAACACCCTGAAATGCTCACTGCAACATAACGAACCTGATCAGAGATGAGGCACAGAGTAGGTCAAATTCTCAGCATGAACCAGGAGTGTACCTGGGCCTGGGGGACCCAGGAACACTTCCTAGTCCTCAGACTCAGGTACGTGCCCCAGCTCCTGTCATGCTGGGACAACTGTGTCCTCCTTCCTGTGCACTAGTTTCCATGAGAGAAAATGTGGACACATGACTGAAGGGGCATTGAGCTTGGTGTAGTGATGGACATCTACACCAGACCGCTTTGCTCAATGGCTGTATAACATAAAGCCATGTAGCTGGAGGCAGATGGAGATGGTAGAAGATTATTACATATTTCAGATAAAACAAACGCAGAACTAGGATAGGTCCATCCTCTGATCAAGCCTTTATGGTTCCAGTAATTGCTGGGATGCCAGGAAGATCACGAAGGGCATCAAGTTAAGACCATCACATACACCTTCATACACTCTTCTTTGTGATATTTGTTAGAGTCAAACCTATAGGCACACTCAAAGGTGGAGTCTCTCCACAAAGATTTGTTGAAACAGCAAAGGAAGAGAAGGATGGGAGGAAATACCGAACCCCAGAGAATTGGCACAGATTTCCCTAGGGCTTTTAGGAGTCCTGTCACAGCCAGGATTGCATTCCTCTCTCTGGCAGTTCCTGGTGCCTGTGACCATTGTGCTGGGGCTCCTGTAAAGAAGATCATTGCTCCCCGCACCCCTCCACCCTGAGCTGTGGCTGATTCATGCTTCCCCAGATCTCCCTCACATGCAGGCAGCCTTTCTCCTGCAACACTTGGAGGGCTGAAATCTCCATGAATCCAGCCCGTGTTCATCTAGGACTGGGTGGAAACAACGTGCTCTGTCACTTGACCTCAGCCTGCGTTGTAGCGAGCAGCTTCTCGGCTTGCAGAGAAACTGGCAAATGATAACTATGCAGTGTGCTGTCCTTCATTTTCCTTCTTAAAATAAAATGTGATTATTAATTAACAAAGTGATGTGTCTCAGGGCTCTGGAGGGGAAAAAATAGCTTGAGGTGATTTGGCAAACTGAT
>NW_008612312.1:22574-52139 GCF_000691845.1 Merops nubicus | reverse complement strand
TTGAGAAATTGTTTTTTTTTTTTTTTTTTTTTTTTTTTTTCTGTGCTGCATTTCCCATGGGAAATGACAAATTGAATGTCGAAGCCAGCTAGAGAGTAGCGATATATCTCAGTCCGGGCATTAATCAGCCTGCCTCTCATTTACCGCTTTCCATTTAAGTAGGTGACTGTATACAGTTTGAACAATGGAGCTTTTCATTCCATAATCTCCCTAATTGTAATTTAAATAGGTTTCCTGACAGTTGCCCTGAAGGCTGCAGGGGAGATGATTCCAAAAGCTCCGTGTCCACCTAGGGTTTACATAATGGATGACAATTCAAATCCTGGTCCGAGGTGCAATTAGATAACGCCAGGAAAAGGAAAGAAGGGATCGGATGAATTGCAATTGGAGAAGGAGAAAAGTACATTTGATATCACTGGGAGGCACAACTAAAACACAGGCACGCACACTGACCTAGATCACAGTCGAGGCATTTGATACTGTGTGGTAGGAAAAACAATATCCAGAGACTCTGCAATGCAACATGTAGAGTAAATAGAAGCTGACTGAGAGCCAGAAAAACCCGTGAACTGATGCAAACAGGAACGTTCACCAAGAATTAAAATTTAAGGACACAAGAGTTCAAGCATACAGAGTGATTTACTCCAATCCACTCCTCCCTCCTGCCTCCATAATAGGAAAAAAAGCCTGTCCTGTCCAAAGTTTCAGAGTAAGAAAATGCTGCCATACAGAACGTATGGTTGCACAGGCCTTCTGATTAAATTCAATACCGTTGTGCTGATGGTTGTGAGGTTTCACTCATAACTGGCTGATAATACTAGATCTCCATGCAGATTTCCATGGTTTCCCTTAAACCAGCATTCAGTTTACCCTCAGTCCTCAGCAAATGTTTGCAATTTTAGATAGCTAATGTCTTATCAAATTTGTCTACAAACTTATGCCCTCCTTCTTTCACATTAATATTTACTGCTCCAGAATATACACTATGTTGCCAAATCCTACTAAATTCAGTAGTGTGCACCAGGCACTGATGCACTAAAGTGACTCTGGTATCCACAAAGGGCCTAATCCTTTTGGCAAGGGATCCCAAAAGGCAAGACATTAGGTCCCTGCATAGGATGCTTTTTCATTTCCAGTGTTCTCAGCACCCTTAAGAGTCAAACCTTCAGCTGGGAACCCAGCAAACAAGCTTGTTGGTGTCCTGAGAAACATCAGGCTCTCCAGAGTATCCAAAACCAAGAAGGACATGCTCAAGATGGCCACTGATGTCATTGGCACCTGCTTCCTACCAACAAAAGCCACATCTGCATTGGTAGTGGCTGCAGAGAACAGACTGGTGTTTCTTTCAAGGAAAATTTTGCTCATGATTACAGTGATGGGGGTGGATTATGAATAACTGATTAAAGTATAAAATGTGCTGACTCGACTGATGCCGTTGCCAACAGAGCCATATGAAATTAAAAGCTGTATCTGTTTGCTATTACATAAGAGGAAAAGCCAGGAGTGGAAAAAAAACCTGGAATTTGGCAAATCTCATTTCATCACATCTGGAAATTTTCTAATCTGAATGATTATCATTGTTGGATATCATGTTTTTAGAAAATAAAGCAAGTAAAGAAACCAGAGCAAACAAGAGTCAGAAAATAAAGAGACTTAATAGAAAAAAAAAAATAATTGTGCACCTTTCAGCAATACTGTAGGCCATGTTTGGGACTGTTCTCTAAGAACAGTCACATTTCAATTTAGTTTCAGATTAGTGACAGATGGCTACATAAAAGAAAGGTATACAACACTCCTTTGAACTCATTTATCTTGAAAGAATGGGGAAAATTTTCATCAGTTTTGTTTGTGGTCATTGCAAGAAATACAAGAAATACCAAACAACTTCGACCAGCTGCAAAGATCCCTTGGTGGTCCACCAAAGGCAAATGTACAAATAAATCCAGAAACGTGACAGGGTGCAGAGGTACACTTAAGTTTATTCCCAGCCATGAAAGTCTGAGTGTGAAGCTGACTGCATTCGTTCCAAACAACTTTTTCTGTTTCAAGGCTAAAAAAGAAAATATCCCGCACCATTTGACTTGAGAATTTGAAGCTTTTGTATTTTGAAAAGTTGAAATTAGTTGTTTTAACATTGTCAAAACTCTTTTCAGAAATTATTCAGGTTATTAGATACATTAAAGCTTGTTATCTTTCACAGATCCTTTTGGTAAATTACCTTTTTCTTGCTTTGAATTTTTTTTTCTCTCCAAACAAGGCAAGCATTCCCTGAAACATTTTGAATCAACTTCTAGCTAATAGCAGTAAGGCAATATGTCTAAATCTCAAGCCTGTCTATATGGATGATTTCTTGCTCAGCCTTAGAAAGCAGGAAGAGATGCTAGCCCTGACTCTGATGGGATGCTGACGTGCAGCTACTGCTGATTGGCAGCTGCTCAGCTCACACCAGCAACAAAGCAGAATCATGTCCATCTTCACAGGCCTATGTTGTTGTGTCTCCAAAGAATTCATGTGGGAACTTATAAATCTTATAAACTTATAAATATTATAAACTTATAAATGCAGTTATAGCCAGAAACTCCTGGGCGCTCCCCAAGTAGGTAGTAGAAGCAATTTGTCTTGGATATGAATTGTTGGTGAGAAAAAAAGCATAGAGAAACTATAGTCATGATGGGGCAAGACAAACTGGGAGCTCTTTCTGTTCTGTTCAGTCCTATTTGGATTATTTCAGACACACTTAAAGAGTCAGCTGCTTATATCCTGTAATGGTGGATGAAGTTGCCTGGGGAGTTTAAAAAGCCTTGCTTTGGAAATGACAGTACAGAAATCTTCAGAAGCATTTCAGGACAGGATTGCTTCCTGCAGCTAGAGGCAAGGTCTAGTTTATTTACTAGTAGATGGATATCATGGTTAGAATTAAAAAATAATTTATTTGAATATCAAATTCTCCTCACATCACTATGAAGAATGAGGCACCTAGCACTGTGGTATCTAAGCATCATGCAATGCCCTAAATAAAGAACTATCATCTGCTTTTTGTTAATCTGTCAATCAGGGAAGAAATTGTGAGAAATTTCTTTGAAATAGTTTCTCTTTTTCTGTGCAATTCAGTGTGGGGTCTTTTTTAGTGGAAGTGAATTTAAAAAGAAATTAAGCTTTTCACTTTGAAATCTTTAGTGACATTTAAGATAGCCCAAGTCAAACAGCTATAGATCTAAGGCACTTGCTAGAGTTAATGTAATTGTAAATGTAAATATTAAATACAGGCACATGGTTTAACAGAGGACTTGGCAGAATTATGTTAGTGGTTGGACCTGATGATCTTAAAGGTCTTTACCATTCTAAATGATTCTGTGATTCTATGACATGCAAAAATCTTGAAGTCTATTAAGGTTAAAGCTAGACAAAAGTTTATAGTGTAGACATAAAATTCAATGACTAATTTATACAAATAACATTTCAATTAACTTAACTGAGTCACTGAAAAGTAATATATAAACTACAAACGTCAATAGAAACCCGAGACCTGCATAGCTAAACCCAGGGAATTTGTTTTTCTTCAGAAGTCTGCTCTTGGCCTCGCTGCTATGACGGTGCTGCCAATTCATACTTGCAGTTTCAAATCAATATTTTCAATGCTTTTGGATAGGGATACATGTTGAAAGACAGAGATGAATCATTTCAGTTTTCCACTCAGAATATTGGTAAGAATTACCACACTCTTCTGTCCATGTTACTCTGCATTATCTATGAATTTCAAAAGGCAAATATTGGGTTTGTCCACAGAAGGGTACTGAGGGATGTTATCCTGAATCAGCTGAAGATGTGAAATTAGAGGAGATTAGAAATAAAAGTCCTCATGGATCTTTCCATTCAGGATAAAACTTGAAATTTTAACTTAGACAGATGAAGAAAATGGCTGCAGAAATAAATAAACCCATCTGAATTCTGAACCAAGCCATCCACACAAGGGTTCACTGTGTATTTACCCAACTCCTGTTTGGGCCAGCAGACATTAACACATCCATGTAGGCAAGTTCTAAAAATAACAAGCACGTCAATTTTTGACGTTGTTGGCATGTTGGCCCCCAGTGAAGCGTCAACCCCTGCTCAGCTCCCCTCAAGCAGCCGCTGGGCAGGTCTGGGCACGTGGGCAGGCAGTGCAGAACCCCAACCTGGTGCCTCAGTCAGAAGCAAAGACTTCAAAAAGAAGAATAACAATTTCCCTGGGCTTAGCTACACAGATCTCAGGTTTCTATTGATGTTTGTAGATTATATATTACTTCTCAGAGTGATTCAGTTAAGTTTATTGAAACGTTATGTGTATTTTGCTGAGTCAGCACGGCATCCTGGGCTGAGCAGACTGGATGTATATGAACCTGAACTTTGCCTGATCCAATGAAGAAAAACTAGATTTCTTTTAAACCTGTTCTTTTCCAGTGTATTTTAATTGTGAGTGTACCAACCTATTTGAACTGGTTCCAAACATTTACAAAAATATATCCTTCTTGTCTATTCAATCTCAAAGCTGGATGCTCCCAAAATTTTCTCATCTTCGTTTCCCCAAAAACCTGTTTGATAAACAGAACAACAACATGACCAGACCAGTGTTCATAATCATTCTTCATTTTCATCTCCCAATATAGACTGTAATATATATATAATATATATATGTATATAAAATATGGACCTATCCTGTGAAAACATGTTTAATGTAACATTTTAAAGCAGAAAAAAAGTCATTCAAAGAAAAGCTGTGTACCTGGGTTAAAACTAGGAGTCAGCCTGGAATAAGTATTAGTAAGAATTACTGTTTAGGATTCACCCTGAACTCAGGGACCACTTGCTAGTGCTAGAGCCAGGAGATGCCAGCTACACTTAGATGTGTGCAGCTTTATAAAATGCAAACCCTGTTACTTTCTCTCATCATTACCATTGACACAAATTAAAGCACTAGTGGGTAATTTTTAATTTATTATCACTATGCTGCTGAATGTATATTTCATTGCCATTAAAAGGTACAGCTGTAAGATTATTTGATACAGACAGATTTTGCTGTATCAGGATTACCCAGGTAACATTTTGAATGCTTCTTAATACATAGGCAGGCTAGAGATCTGTAAGTGGAAACACAAGACAGTGAAACAAAAGGTGAAGCTACAATAGAAATTCTTGATTAGCTGTGTCACCACAAATGCCTTGAATTTGAAATCATAAAATCAAACGTCATTTGGTGTTAATGAAACCCAAACCCAGATTTGCATTTGAATTCCTGACTGAGTTGATGTTATATTCAATAAAGCAATCTCAAGAGAAAGACTGGGCCATGTCCCTTGAATTTTTAAGAAAAACTGAAGCTAAAGCTCATTGCAGTCCAGACCCTTCTCTGCTGTCAGTGTGGTTCTTCTTTCATCCACGCTTTCACGCACTGTGTGCACCCATAACGATACAGACCAAAAGTGCAGGACAAAGGAAGAAAGTTAGAACCAGGTGAGAAAACATTTACCTGATCACCAGGCCTAGCTTAAAAAGGACAAAATTAACAGTCATTTACCTCTCTCAGAATCACGTTAAATACATTGTACACTTCCTGTAATAAAGCTACACTGGAAAATTCTGCATAGTTTTTTGACCAGGAATATAATTATTCTTTTTAACATACCAAGATCTGGAACTAGATCAAGACACATAACCATGAATTTACTTGGGGAAAGTAATATATTTAATGATGTGCTTACAATCATAGTATCAATTATGCTTGGCAAAAATAAGTGTATTTAAAATCTGCCAGAGTCAAATGATCAGTTTCAAAATATGTTTATTGAAATGAAATCTGAAAAAAATAACCCCTTTCCCTATATTCGACTTCAACCCATCAACCTGAAGTTAAAAGAAGTCTGGATAAGGAAAAGGTGAGCCAACAATCTCTCTGCACTACTAGGGAATTTAGGAATATAAAAGCAGAGAAGTTCAGTCAAAAACATACGCTAGTTTTAGCATCCCGGAAAAATGATTCTGCAGAACTTTAAGCACTTGGGCTTCAAATCTGCAAAATTTTCTGCAAAATTTACTACAAAAGCATGCAGACATGGCACCTTCCGGCTATGGCATCCAAGGGTTATAATGATCAAAAGCGGGGCTGATGTTGTAAGGATGCTCCACAGCATGGAAGTAGGGTTAATATCACCCAAACGAAGCAGTGTTGCTAAAAAATGCAAGTGGAGAATGCAGTGGGAAGTGTGTCCTTTGCCTGCAGAAGGACATCTATTTGCTTGGTTTCCACAGAGAGGAAAGAGAAATTTTCCTAACCTTGAGATTTCCGTCAGGTCAGCACAGCAGAGCAATTGCGGGTGTAATGCTCACAGAGGAGTCACCAGCAGAAATCTGGTCAGATATGTGTCATTCTGTTTGTTTATCATATGTGATCCTGGTAACCAGTTGCTGCAATATAGACTTCCACTGTTAATCAAACACTTGGCATGACTAATTTAACATGGAATGTTTATTTGCCTAATGTAAAGCATCCTCTAATGGCAAATATCATCTCCTAAGGAAGGTTGGTGATGCTGAGCCCACGTGATTTTTCTGGCTTCCCCCTGTGGAAGTGGAGGGAGGTGAACGTGGTGCACACACCTCGGAGTGAGTCCCTGCAGCCCTGCTCCACTCTCCTGCACGGATGGCAGATTCAGCTTACCGAGCAAAGACATTGCCTCCTGTCAATAGAAGCCTGGTTGGGCTTTCAGCTCTGGCTGTCTCAGCCTTTCCCCTCTGGGCTGGTAAAACATATCCAGAAACATCCCTATCTATCCTCTGCATTCAAATGAGAGAGCTTTGATCAGCCTGAGTGCAAACATAGCACAGTTCATATAGCGGTCTCCTAGAAAAAAAATTACTTGGAAAAAGAGCTCAGAAAGGTCTCTGACTCTCCACTTACCTTGTTAGAAAATCCAGTACTTTTTATTCACATGGCAGAAAACAGACAGCCACAGAAGTGAAAGGAAGAGAAAACAAAGTGCACGAGGTTGACATCATGCCCTGCAAGCACAGCATATCATGCTCGTACATATTGTCCTTTCTGCTGTAGTGCACCAGGTTGTAGCCAGGGAGCTGCAGAGACAAGGGGAAGGCCGGTTAGAGGATGCAGGGTCAAAATTTGGGGCAGGTCAACACGAGAAACCGACACTCAAATGTAGTGGTGGGAGGCACAGAAAAGGCTGAGATAGTGTATGAAGTCAGAGATGAAACCAAAGATACTGCTGTTGAAAAAGGAATGCAGAAAGCTTACAGTTTACAGCTGCATACCTGCAAAACAGTCTGCTTTCTCTCCAGAGGGGTAGTTGAGCTGTCTAGGCTGGGACTACTTGCTTTGGGTAGCTGTCTTCCTCTTTTTAGCAATCTACCCTACTCTGTATCATTGTCCCCAGTCTGTGCCTTTATCTACATCAGAAACCTTGCGGTGCCACCCCAGCTGCTGCCATTAAGCAAAGAGAGTCCATAACCTCTTTCTGTGTTGGCAGGTAAGACGATGGATTAAGAGCCCGATGGTCAGCGTTGAAAAGCACCCCCATGCCAGCCTCAAATACCCGGGGTCCACCGTGCTGCATTTACCTCCAGGGGATTCAGAGCTGGAGTCTCCACTGTGTCAGACCTGCCTGAGTGACCACCCTTTCCAGCGAGGGATTGCTCCTCAGGAGGCCGAGTCCTGCTCCTGGGAGAGCCAGAGAAGCACCAAAGTAAGCCGCTCTTTCCTTCCCCCAAACTTTGTTTACATGCTTCACGCTGATAACGGGTCTGTACTTACAAGATCATGCTTCCCTTGGAAAGTCTCTGAAATCCAAAATTCTGCTGAGCAAGGCTATTGTGCACATCTGGGTTCTGCTTTCTACCTTGAACTTTGATGCCCACAGACAGCATGAGGAACAAAGGATTCTTCACAAAAGTGCTGTGATGCAGTTTCAAAGTATTTGAACAGTTTAGTAGTAACACTAAGAAGTATTCCCTTGTTTCACAGATATTGAGGTGCAGAGAGGTAACATTATCCTTCCAAGATAATGAAAAGGACCAGGACTTTTTTTTTTTTTTCCCTTCTGCCTCACAATTACAAGACCACTCTTCCTCGTCCCCTAGGCTATATCTAGCTTTCTCTTCAGAAATAAGAATTTGGCTCAGGGAGTTTTCCCAAGCAGGAGCTGAACAATTCAGGAGATCTTTTAAGCAGCAGGGAAACCCTGGTTTGCCTCAAGTCATGTTGGCATGCTATAAATGACCACATCGTTCTGTGTGTAGTGTTGGGCAGTTGCACACAGATGTGAAAGCAGCAAAACTGTAAGTGCTGAGAGGAAATGGTCAAGAAGAGTCTTTTCTGAGGCAAACTTTGAACCTTCCATTCATCATTCAGTTCCACCTAATCCCTGTGGAGAAAAGCCAAACACAGAGCAGAAAAATTTTGCTCAGAGCCCATCATCCCTGACAGAACCATCCCTGCCTGGAAACAGCTCACAAAAAAAAAAAAAAAAAAGGAGAGGGCTGCAGAAACATAAAAGCAAACAAATAAGAATCTTTCCAAGTACAAAGCAGAGCAAATGTGACAAGGCATTTATCAGAGCCTTAGCACACAGCTCACAGCAGAAACATTTTTTCATGCTACATCTGCTGCATTTTTAAACAGGGAAATTCAAACAGCAGGTAAAAATGGAAGTCTTGTGCACTTCAGAAACCCAGGAAAGGCATTTTGGTGGAACATATGCACAAGCAGAGGAGCTAATTACTCCTCCATTTTACTTCATTAAGAAGATTAACTTTGCTCAGGCTGAAGCATTAAAAATGAAATCATCAAAGACATAGGATTTTGGAAATCCTTTGCCTTGCTGTAAATCACATGTACTCCTGTACAGCTGTAGGGCCTCACAAATGATTTCCACTAGATTTTACATGCATATGGGATAGATTTAGCTGAATGCAGATTCCCCTAGACCTCTCTTTCAATCTCCTTACTGCAGACAGTGGAGATGCTGCTTACTCAGCAGCTGGAGTCTGCAGCAAGAGGGATATTTTGCACGCTGCTTTAAAAATTATATTGTCTGGTGAAAGACTCCTTGGATAAAGCTATCCTGCATAAGGAGTCTTTTAAGTAAGTTAAAGCACAGAGTCTTTGATGTGATTAAATGTAAAGTCACTGCCTCCTTCTCTATGGTAAAACCAGGCAGGAAGCTTTTAATAATAAAGGCTGAAGGAGTTTCATGTCTGACCTTTTCCGGGTTTAAAGAGAGTTTCTGGGTGAGACTCGATTCAGGGTTTGCAACTGGCACAAGCTGCATAAATGTGAAATAACTCCCTTCACTTTACACCAACGAACTTGAACAGAAACAGTCTGTATTTCAGAGAAAAGAGAATGTGGTGTCTGTTAAATCAGCAGGGATCTTGGAGTGCACCAGTGGTGTCTCTTGGCTAATCCTTGCCTCTTTTCCTCCCTTACTCTTCCTTCTCTGCTTTTCAATACTGCAACCAGGTGCTGGTACAGTGACTATAGCTCCTTTGTGCTATGCCCAGCACCAGCACATACAAGGATCCTACTGACCCCATCCTTTTGTTCAAGGGCAAATTAATCCAAAAAGAAATCAGCTGGGAAATATTATTAAAGGCTTATTCTAGGCAACAAGCTTTCTCTGACACATTTCAGGCTATTCTGATCAGTTTGAAAAAAAGCCTTATAAAAAACAGCTTGATTAACCCATATTACCCAAGGGAACACATGTTAGTATTCCTATTCTTATTTCCAACAAAACCAGGGAAAGAAATAATTTCTACTTGTTTACTGTGATAGTAATTACATAGCGGAGTCTTTAAAATCTGACTTACCATAAATAAGATTACATTGAAACAGAAAGTATTTTAAATGAGATTTTATTTTTCCTTATGATATGCTTCCATTTCCACCTCCCCAGGCTTTTCTATTAAGGCATGTGTCAGTAGGAGTTTATAAATGATTACTGAGGTAACTGCTAAGTCTCCACTATTATTTGTGTGATAGTGTATTACCTCCGTACTTCTGTGGCATTTTTCCACACTGCATACAGCAGACTAGATAATTTTCAAGCACTGCCAGAAAATCGTGCTAATTTTCATGTGACTGACTTGCATAGGTATATTACTGGTTTTTGTAACTGACGTGGATTAGTTCTATGGAAGCTTATATCTGCTCCACCAGTGTAACAGCTGAAGCCCTAAGGGCTTTGGACCACTGCCAGGGTAATGATTTACAATAACCATTCCTTGCTTTTCCATGTCTTCCTACATACTTCAGCTTGCATAAAACTTACTGGCTTGATGAGGAGGGTAAATTTCCTTTAAAAATAAATTGCCATGCTGTACAATGAATAACTCATGTAAATAAGCTGGTTTTGAAAAAGGGGCCAAGCCACCTTTCAGACCTGCTTAGTAGTCCGCTAAACAGGGAGAGGGGAACTGGGCGAAAAGTGGGTGTGATTTAAATCTCCCAGCTGAAGGCTTACCAAGCTGAGTTATGAGAAGCAAATCATACTCATGTATAAACACACTCAAAAAATTCCTTCATACTCTGCATGATCTGTATATGCTGCTTACACTGTCTTGTTCTGCCCTTCTTTCAGACCTTTCTCTAAATAAGCAAAAGATAACAGATGTTGTTAGTAAGCTTAAAATATAATCTTTTTTTTTTTTTTTTTCTTCTTTTCCTCTGAGCCAACAGCTAGGTTCAAGGCTCATTCTGTTCTCTTTGTCTAAAAAAGCTCCTGTTGCCCTATCTACCAGTTGGCATTTGTCCTGAGGCACCAAGGACACATCTCTATCTAGTAAACCCAAGCCCTGACCATTAAGAGCTGTCTTTTCTTTCCAAAGCTAAACAAAACCCCTATGCTGCCCCTCGCTAAGGACAAGAGGAGGGAAAGCGCAAACTAAGGTGTTTACCCCATTTGAATAACATGGGTTTAAATTTCTGGGACTGTCTCTGTGTGTTTGGCACAGCCAGCGCTGAGCAACTGGGAGCTCATGGGTGCTGAGCTCAACCCCGCCAGCCCCAGGAGGGAACTGTCTCAACATCAGGTGTGATATGAGGGGTCTGGCAAAGGCTTTTGGTCTTTTCACCCTCTCTTGCCACTGCTGTGGGGCTGGCAGTGGCAAAAGGAGGTAGGCTGCTGAGGGAGCTGCCCTGTCTTCCTCCACCCACTGTGGTACATACATACCTTTTGTGAAGAAGCATGAGGAAAAGCTTGCTTAGGTCTGCAGGGATTTCAGTGCTGTCACATTTTTAGACAAGTCCTTTCCAGCTTATTGGAAGTTAATTACTCTCAAAGACATTTTTGGATCATAGTACTAGATCAATAGCAGGAATTAATTTTACTACTAAACCCCTTTCAAAACTCCTATTGCATAGGAGAGCTCTTGATTTCAGTCAGATTTATACACTTTTATCATATTTCAAGTCTTGCTTCAGAGATCAGGAATGCTGAAAAAAATGTGCCCAGGCCAAAGGTTGGGCAATTATTTGAGATAGTTCTGCTTATGAACCTCTCTATAAATAACACACAGCTTCTACATACAGCTTCCTGCCTTTGAAACTGAGCAAGAAAATGTTTCAGATTAAATAATTCTGTAAAGGGGTAACATGAAAATAAATGCCTTTTCAAGGACTAGGAAGATGAGGAGATGAGCAAAAGAAATATTGGACTATCTCTCTGTAAAGAAAGAGTTTGGTGACAGGTCTGATTGGGCTTTTGAGGGAAAGGTGATATTCTTACACTTTTTGGATAAAAAGCCTTCCTACATTTAGTGATCTGCATTGGCAATGAGGCACTGTGTGTTTTACACTGTGATAAACACTAGTGGATTAACACAAACATACGCACATGCACAACAGAAGAAATGGAAATCCTGAAAGCCCACTGTAGGACAATTAATCCTGGAACCAATATATGTGAAAAGTGTTGCAATAAAATGTCTTTTGGAAAAAGAAAACTAGGTGAAAACATAGACGTTTGGGTAACAGAATTGTTCAGTGGAAACAAATCTGGAAAGGACTGTGAAAGCCTTTCGTAAACCTAGGCAAATTAACAACCTGGTAGTAGACAACACTTGATAAAGACAGAAACATGTTAATATACTTTGAAGGAATAATTAGAAATACTCAGTACAAACTGCAGGCTCCTAACTGTGATCATTCCAGAAGGCAGCCCTGGGTGCTACAGAGAGTAGCTTACTGAAGACCTCAGCTCAGAGTAGCTCAGAAGGTCAATTCCACATCCAGCAAAGCAGACCTTCTACCCATCCACTGAGGAGTACAGCCCTCCATTGACTGAATTTACATCTGCCCCTATAGAGACAAACAGGGAAGGGAAATAAATATACCTAGAGTGGGTGAGGACAGACCAGTGGTACCAGGACAAAAAACATCTGGGAAAAGGCCCTGAAAGCCAAGCTATATCTTTCTTTCCTTTCATCTGTATAATGAGATCCACTTTGAAGTGGCTGGTAGAGGCGTTAGTAAGTACAGTCCTTTGGGAAGAGATTGCCAAGGAGCAAAGGATAGACAAAGATGTCAGTAGTCGAATGAGCCTATAGCTCAGGGTGGCATTAGGTCTGAGGAGCCTTGTCATCCTGCACATGCCAGACTCTCTCTCTACAGGGATTCAGGAAACACTTGTGAAGATCATCTCAGTGAGGTTTGGGTTCCCTTTTGCCTCATCTTGCAACAAGGAAAACCTGCTAGTAAGAAAATAATTATATTCTCAAACTCATTCCAGAAAAAAATATGGCCCTTTATTTGCCTGCTCCATTGCAATACTGAAACAGTAGGGATAGATCTGGAAAGCAAAAATGGAAAACAATTTAAAATTTTCCATTTAAGCTAACACATAGCATAGATACAATGAGAAAATCTTGTATATGGTATAAAAGATGAACATTATAAGCATACTTTAAACATAAGTTACAAGGATCTGGAACTGTCTGTCAAAACATACAAGTCAAACTTATTTACAGTTGGAGTTTAATATATTCATGTGTAGGAAGTTATTGCCTTTACACTTGGTTTCTCCAGACTTCAGAGTGAATTTTGCTACAACCCCTAAGACTGAAGGATAGGGGCTTACCCCACTGAGTTTGGGAACTATACCTTGTACTCATAAGTGACATACGGAGAGATAAACTGTTGGGCAACCTTGTTCTTAGTGCTCCATTTGTATTGATAAGGATACTTCCAACATAATGCAAAAGAAAACTATGTTAAACCCAGTAAAGGAAATATTTGTATACTACATTCAATTTAACTTGAGAATCCACAGCCACTGGAACTCGATAGCTTCTGTTTTACTATTTTTCTTATACAAGTAAACCCAGTCATCGTATTCTGCTCCAGAAATGTGTTATAGCACTCTGTGAAAATGAAAGGGAGTTTTAGAGATGCAAGTGGTTCAATATGAGCAATTAGAACAATAAAAAAAAATATGTTGTAATTCTCTCCATTCAGCAACTTCTGGTCTATATTTTCTGGATCATCACAAATCAAAGTTGTAGCTTAATCCTGCAAGTTGACAGTCTCAAATGGAAAACTCATTTTCACCAGCATAGCTTACTGCTATTTCCTAAATAGTTGTTTCTAGATGATTGCACTAAAGCTCTTTTAGCTATTGATATAAATGTGCCACTAATGGGTTTTTGATGGAATTTGGAATTGAGTACTTTTGAATACATACCACCACCCATAAGCACAGGTTAAGGTACTTGCTAATAGGTGTCTGTACTTTAGGAATTCAATTGTGTCTATACCCAAAGACCAGTGACTTGAATGTGATTTTACTGCAGATCCTACGGCTTTAGCAAGATAAAAAGCACTCTTAGATTTCTCTATTGCTCAGATTTCTCAGCAGCTGTGAGAATCAGCTGTGAAAGCAACATGGGAATGAGGTGAGAACAGGCTTTGTTTCAGGGATTAAATCTAAATGCAGTACTTACTTTCATGGTTTTGTAATGGATTGATATAGGGTTATTATGGATAATATTTATTTAGACGAGTCAAAAATGTTTAACACAAAAGCATTTTCAAATGGAAATGGCAAAGCACAGTTTGTAAATGCACAGGCTAAAATTATGTGTAATTTCAGTGAATGGCAAAGACTGAATAGCAGACAATTGCCTGTGGGGGTTTTTACAGTCCCAACTGACAAAGCGAATGTCTATATAACACAGAGCATATAAATCAGTTCTATGACTCAAATAAACGATGCGATACATCAATCATCTGCTTTAGAAATATGCAGTGAGGCAGTCATTTTTAGAGCCATCACAGGCCTGTTCAAGTGCCATACATTTAGTAAATTAATTGGACAAGTCAGTATCAAAATCTAAAATCATGTTCTCCTCCTTTTTGAATGCTGGTACAGCACTCCTGAAAAAAATTAAAATATCTCCTATTTTAAAGAAACTAATTGTTAAGGGTTTACCCTGAGTACATCTGCAGCTGGAAAATTGTTTATTGTACTTTCCATGGGATTTACATAATACCTGGGCTGGAAATTACATCTCTTTCTATTTTTTTCTTTTTTAAAATTTTTAATATGGTGTTTATTTAATACCTTTTCCACTCAGAGATCCAAATGACTTTGCTGACAGACATAGAGATCACAGAAAAGTATTAAGTTTTACATTGCTGACAATAACCAGAGTAGTGAGTGTGAGGAATGTGGGACCAAATTTCTGCTTAGTTTTATCCTGTCATGCTGGACAGGTAAGGCTCATTTCTGGTAAGCAAGTGGTCAGACACATAAAGTCGAGAGATTTGCTTAGTAGAATGTTCTTGGTTCCTCCAGAATTCTGTGTCTGGGAATATTTAGTAGCCGATGTCAAAGAGGAAGGTGAACAAAACCAGTCAAAAAGCACTTTGTTTGACAAGAATGTTTTTTTACAGTCTGACACTGTGTTAGATCGATTTAGTCTTCAAAGGTTATATTTAGCAGGCGCAACTGGATTTGCTTTCCTCTGTTGGAGTTTGATTTTAATCTGTTTATTGCCCATCTTGTAATCATTGCTTCGGCTCATTTTGAAGATAATTCAGTTCTTCATAGTAGGTAAATAAAGGAGTCCATTGCTTTGTGTTACAAGGTCATAAAAACAATCTGACAGGCAATTAATACGCCTCTCTTAAAGAGTAACAGTGCTGAAGATAACTCTCTCACAAACCCGTGCATAAGCCTGCATGCAGACTGCTAAAGACTAGGTCTGTGAAATAACTAAGCATGAGTTAAAGCCAAATTCAAGCCTTTCCACCAAAGAAGCAATAAGCCATGTACATGGTCAGGGGCCCAGTCCAGGGGTGCACAAAGACAAGGAGGATGCAGAGAACAGGAGCGTCTTCAGGGATGGTCTATGTCATCTGGCTGGGGTGAGGGCCATGACACCAATGTCAACAGTGCTTGTGAGGATCAGCAAGTTTTATATGTCATTTCTCTCTAAAGATGCACATTTCTGACTCAAAAATATGTTCTGTGAAGAAAAGGTTGTTTCTTCCTCCAGCTAGTCTATATACACCAGTTGATGTATCCCAAGAAACCATGGATATCATAAGACATCCCAGGTGTCTTGGTTAGTAAGAGTAACACAGAGACTAATTTTGTTCTTATCTTAGTGTTAATGTCATAGCTATTGCACTCCTTTGCAGTTTATAAGTATCTCTATTTTCCTGTCTAGAACTTCCAGATAACCTTCTGTGTAGAACTTTCCTCTTTGCACAAAGAGGTTATAATTGGCTAAGACCTCCATTGTAAAGGCATGCATTCCATAAATCCTATTATAATGTTACTTAATGCAGTGCATGCTGTTCATTTAAGGTAATTTAATGCAATTCTCATATCCCAGGACTCTTCAGTGTCTCCTCTCTTAATACAGTGTACTTTCTCTGTATGCAATTATATCCTTTCCATTTTGTGAACTTTTTCCCCCTCTCTGAGCAGCAAGATGTTCTAAAAAAGTTTCTGTAATGCACTTTATGGATGCATGATAAGTCAGCATTCCTGACCATTTGTATTAATGGAAAGATAATTATTTCCAAAGCAGCAGTGCAGCTACACAATTAGTTTGTATGGGCTGTATTGTATTGCATCATATTGACACTACCATTAAGACAGAAAAAATCCTACTCAGGCTGATAACAGTTACTCCATGTCAAAACTGTTTCGGAGCTTCGCTGGCAAAGGTGGCACTGGTTTTTAACATCCTTTACTAGTTTTGTGTAACTTGGGGAATTATTTTGGAGGAAAAGTATCACATTTTCCTGACAGAGAGACTGGGGGGGGGGTAAGAAAGAGTAATCCAATCTGACATCTAGAAAGACTTGAAGAAGAGGGAGTTAGGGCCATGGGACTTCTATACATCAGGAAAGACCAGTTTTAAGGGACTGGAAATAAATCCAAATCCTTCTAATTAAGAAATCCTTTGCAGTGAGCTGTCATGTGAAACCATGTGGGCTTTGTTTTCCTGTGCAACAAAGAATTTTTTTCTCTGTGCACATAAATGGATTTACAGACAGATTTAAAAAAAAAAAGAAAAAAAAAAAAACAAACACAAATGAAAAAAAACCCCAACAAAAACTACAACAACAAACCCCAAAAATCCCTAAAGAAACCCCCAAGGCTGATTTTAAAAACTGAACAAAACCAGTTCACAGAATCACAGAATGGTAGGGATTAAAGGGGACCTCTGGAGATCATCTAGTCCAACTCCCCTGCCAAAGAAGGTCCACCTTAGGCAGGTTACACAGGAACATGTCCAAGCAGGTTTTGAAAGTCTCCACAGAAGAAAGACTCCACAACGTCTCTGGGCAGCCTGTCCCAGTGTTCCATCACCCTCACAGTAAAGACGTTTTTTTCTCATGTTGAGGTGGAACTTCCTGTGTTCTCTTTTGTGTCTATTGCCAAATAAACAACAAATGTGATGAAACCAACATACATTTTGAGAGGGGTGTGATAGCACCTGAGGATAATACCTGCCTTGTGGAGCAGAATCCATTGCGTACATTTAAATGCTTAAGTCTACACTGCAGAAACAAGTGCTACAGAATAGTACTGTGTAAGCAAGTAGAAAACACAAAACAGGGGTAGATGTGTTTCTCTAAACCAGGAAGAAGGACTAGCATGCAAGAATGGTCTTCAAGAGAATGCCATAGGAGCCACTCTTGCCTTTGAAAGATAAGAGGAAGAGCTGCTAAGAATGTGTACCTCCCACATATTGTTGCTGAATGTGTGAAGTGTAAGTCTGAGGAAAGCAGAGACTGCAATTTAGATACCTTTTCAAATTTGGTAGGTGGAGAAAGCAAACACTTCCCCACTCCCAAAGCACCTTCTAGCTACTACTCAGTAATAACCTTGTTTAGGTAAAAGTGGAGGTTGCTGTGAATGCCTCCTTTTACAGTTGCATCTCTCCATAAGAGCACAGGCAAAACTTGTGCCTGCTCAAACTCTGGGTAGCCGCCTGAACACCCTTCCAGGTCAGATGATTCCTGGGCTCTATTCACTGCTGCAAGGTTTATCTCCGTGTTAAGGAGCTGCAGGATGAAGAACTGCTGTAGCTGAGAAGGAAACCTACAATTCCAGTCTGCTTCCCAAAGGTCTCATTCTTGAAAGTGGCCAAATTTTACTGTCAAGCATGCTGCTCTATTTCAGGCAGCCTCATGTAAAGCAGCAGAAACATATTTGATTTCTCTAGATTGGAAAGACACTAAAACAAGTCATTTCACAAATGGAGCTTTTGTTGTCAGGCCTGAGCTATTAGATAAAAACTGGGACTGATGTCCTTGAGATGCTTTTCAAAAACCATTCTTAAAAGGAAGGCGTTAAATAGCTAATGATAACAGATTTCTCCCTCTATTGTCAGTGTACTGGCTGTTGTTACTCATTCTGAAGTGTCTAGCACTGCTAAAGAGGTACCTATATACCTAGAGTTGCAGATTGTAGCCTAGAAAACAGATGTATAGAAGCTAGCGTTATTAAGATGATGATATTTAGTTTCTTAAGGTTTTGTTTTATTTTATTTTACTTTTTTTTTTTTTTTAATCTAGCCCACAGGAACTGAAGCTCTTTGAGAGATAAAGATATTTTGGCTCAAAAAGCAGTCCTTTCATCAAAACAATTCCCTAAGCCCCAAGATACATCTACTGAAAGAAAAATATAGCTGCACACAAAGCCAAATGCATGCAGAAATACAACACAATCCTTTTTCTACATAATAAATGACAGCTACTGAGGGAAAGGCTACAGATGAAAAGAACAAACTTGCTTTCTTTTCAAAGAACCGAAGGGAAATGCATGAAACAATGAAGCTGTTGAGTAAGACTCTGTCAAGATAAATATCATATATCCGAAAAGTATCTTTAAAATCCGATTAATATAACTGGAATAATTTCAGAAATCTGTGTACCTTACTTCAATCACCAGTTGTTTTTGTTAGAATTGAAAGTAGGGAGTTTTTCTATTTAGCTTTGTTTTCATACTACCATACATCACTGAAATCCTGCAATGTTTTCAGCTCCAGCTGTCTCCGAATGTCACTTTCTTTTTTAAATTCAGTGTGGCAGTAAACTATGTTCAATACATTCCTAATATGTCAAAGTGACATTTTGTACAAATATTTAGTCTGATTACGTGCATTGATACTGCCTAAGAAGTTACCAGCAATTTTAGGTGCTTTGGCTCTTGGACACACACACCCCCTACAACCTATTCTTTTTAAAGCTTGCAGCAGGTTGAGTAAGAAACACTCCCCATGTGCCAAGGAACTGTGTAGGACCTCAAGCCAGGGTCTCAGGAACTTGAGGTGCTCAGAGCTGGTAGTGCCTCTAGGAACTCTTGCACATTATGTCTCATAATACCCATTTTTAAAAAGGTGGAACTGAAGCCATTCAGCACTGGCCTTCGGCGATGACGTCAACTTTGATTAACACTATTTTGTACTGAAGAGGAAATAGAAAAAATTTTGCAAATACTGTGTCATTCAGTGTGATCTGCAGAGCACGAGCTGCATGCATGCTCCACATGCAAGAGGACCAGAGTTCTGCTACCACATCAACTCCTCAAAGCCATGTGAAATGGGGCTGACAAAACTGCAGGAAGCAAAGTTCTTATCACAGGTTATATGGCTATTGACACACTGCACGTTCAGGATATCAGTTCACATATGAACTGCAGAATAACTTTCCACCCTGATAACTGCTGCTTAATGCTTTCTACAATCTAGAGTTCTGGGAGGACTCTTCGAAAATAAGTAACTGGGTATTAATGTCTGGCAGACGTGTATACACCGTAAAAGATGGTTATGCTCAGGTAGTTCCTTCTTCACAATGTGCCTCTTGTAGGATCATGCATTACTGGCACAACTGGAACATGAAACCTACCTGCAAACTGGCCATTTCCTGAGCTGGTTGTTACAGCCCACTCCTATGGTTTCAGTCCAGAGCTTTGCTTCTGCATTTGGAGGGGCATTTCACTCCCAATTCAGAAGACACTGTGCTAACAGATCAGGCTGCTCCTTGTCCTCCCAGGCTTGCCTGAGGTGGCAAATTTTGCAATCATTGACTCCTCTGGCCTCTTAAAGCTACAGGACTGCTACTGTAGCCCGTGAATCTATGTTTTTATCACATTAGCACATGCTGAAGATCGTGCTGAACCTACAACTTGCTCCAGCCTATAACTGGAGGAGCACAGGAAAAAGGCAATTTGGACACTCTCCAAGCCTCTTGCAGTGAAATTCTGATTGTATCAGTGCCATGTATCCCATTAGCAGCCTCACTCTTTCTCTCATTTCATTTCAGCAACGTTGAGAAGAGTGGAAATAAGACCTGCAGGAATATTTGTAGATATATAAGACTATACCAGTTTCCTTAAGCAGCTGTCAGTGTATCTTTAGAAGACGTTGCCCTTTTCTAAGTTTTGCAAAGAACTTTAGGGAAAAAGAATGTGCCAGTGCCTTCACAGAACAAGTGTCACTATTATTTTTTTTTTTCTTTCAGTGAAACTGCTGTGTATGCTTAGTTTTGAATCTCCTGTGTCTTGGCAGCAGTCTTGTGGTGAGGCTGCTGGTAACAAACTTGTTCAATTCTGTCACAAGCTCAAAATCTGTTTAGCTCCAGCTTGATTGTTGCCAAATTTGGGTGGTTTAGGATCATATTCTATCATTTCAATAAGAATGCTGTTTCAGCTACTTTAGGGAAGAAATTTAGGCTTTTCTTGGGCCAAAGCCACCCTTCATAAATCAAATAATCCTGCTGACGGCCTCCATGATAATGACAGAAGTCTGGTTATACTACATCTGTTTTAAAGTTTTGTGGGCAGCTGGAAAGAAGACCACCTGCATGCTGTACGTATCTTTTGAAGGAATGAAAAAAAATTCATCTCTGACTCTCTAAGCACAAGTGGGAACTTTCATCAGGAAGATACATAGCTATGAAAGTGCATGCAGCCAACCAGCATTCCCATGTCTGATTAGGTAACTCTGAAAAAAGGAACAACTGCCTTTCAGAGTTGCAATGACTGTTTACACTTAGTAGAGCGTTAAATATTTTTCCATTTAACAAGATCCCTTTCTCTTGGTGCTATTACTAGTGATAAAGTGAGTTGGAAGAGTAAGTATGAACACATCCAAAATACCTGTTTTGATGCTTTTATGATTTGCATGAACCGGTGAAGTGTCCCTTATTCTTCCCTTATTCTTCAAAACTCATGACTAGAGAGAGTCCACAGCAGTAGAGGCTAAGGACCAATGCATATGCTCAGCAAACGTCCAAGGAGTTGCATATTAAACAGTGCTGAAACTTTATGTTTAACCTTTGGACACCATGTGCCAGTCATTTTGTGCAAGATCGAGTCTTGTTAATAATCACACCATCAAATATCAAACTGTGAAATGTTCAGAAATAAGACCTTTTGCAAATGCAAAGACAGACTGTAAGAACGACATAAGCCCTATTCATTCCTCCCTTAAAGCTAAGCTTGTGGGTAGAAACCAGAGCAAATAAATTTGATTTAAATCTGATTTAAACCTGATTTAAACAAGGTTCCGGCCAAACTGGATATTGCTGCATGGCTGACCTGTGTAAAAAAAACATCAAGCCAGATAAGAACTATGTTTGTATAGAACTTTACAGCTTAAGTCCCTTAATTTATTTCTTGGGTAGAATGAAGTTTTAGAGTTTACCTACACTGAAAATATCCTCAAGTCATGTCTTAATGCCAACATGTATGTTTACACTAACATATGTATGTGTTGTGTTGTCAGGGTGGCTGACAGCAAGAGCAGGAATAGGATGCTGAGCACCTGTGCTGCTTCTCTGGCCAAAGACACAAAAGTATTGGGAAATGACCCCAGCATTGCTAACACTGGGTGAGCCCATACTTCAGTCACTCAAAGGGTGTCACAAGTGTTTTTGCAGCCACATGCTCACATTATGAGAGATTTTCTTGCATGATGTTGAGAGCACAACACCCCATTTGGCTTCCCAGTGCTGGGACCTTCCTCAGGACTGAGCCATTGTTCTGTAGGTGGGGGATATCTCCTTGACTGGCTTTGATGCTGTGGACATATGCTTCATTCAGAGTTCATCTAACCTACCTGAGTGACCCAACCACTTTTGGCTCCTGCCATGAGAGCTGGAAGAAACCCACTGATAAGAGTTAATCACACCTCTGATGTAGCCATAGCCTATTTGTTCAAGTTATTTCATTTTCTATTCCTGTTTCTAAATGGCAAACAACAATCACTGCCCTCATTATCAGGCCAGTATCACTCCACCTTCACTGCCTCTTGCAAAATGTGGGTGTAGAATAACATGGGGCTTGTAATAGTTGCAAATAATTCCATTTCAAGTTTTACACATGCACAGAAGACAATGACAACATTACACAGACATACATATGTCAGTCTCCCAGGTAACAAGTGACAGGACAAGAAGAAATGGCTTCAACTTGTGCCAAGGGGAGGTTTAGTTTGGATATTAGGAAAAACTTCTTCACTGAAAGGGCTATCAAGCATTGGAACAGGCTGCTCAGGGAAGTAGTTGAATCACCATCCCTGGAGGTATTTAAAAGATGTCACAAAAGATGTAACAAGAGGTCAGGCAGCTAAGATGAAAACTGATTTTTCACATTCTCTGTGAATGAAACTATTGCTTTGCCAGCTAGAATTTTTCTCTTCACCAAGAAGTGAGTCCTGAAGTCCAAGTGAGTTTTTCCATTGTCTTAAGCAGAGAAAAGGATCAGTTCTTCACCATGTTATTGAGCTGTGAGAAATTAATAGAAATATGATTTAAAGTATAGCACAGGTAGATGGTGACTCTCCTAAAACTCTTTGCTTCTTACTAGCCTCATATCCTTTTTATTTTAGGTCAGATGATTCCTTAGCAGGGAAAATGAAAGGGACAAAAACCTGGCAAAGTTAGTAGGACATCAAAGCTGTCCGTATAGCAAATGACATTTAGCTTCTCCAGGTTATGTACAGCTCAGGCAATGTAAATGGAATTCTTGATGCAGCAGGACAGCTGATGGGTGCACCATGTGCTTGCTACTGGTGGGTCAAGGAGCTTGTCTGCTCCTCCTCCATTGTCCTCACGTCATCGTTCTTCAGTCAAGCATATCTGCTCGTCTTCCTGTATAAATATGTTTGTGTTTCAGAGGAGATTAAAGGCTATGCCAGCCAGTGTCCTTGTACACAGGGATCAAGATGTCTATAGAGAGCTCCCCACCGCTGCTAGTGCAGACACTGCTCAGGGTTAAGGGCTGTAAAAGGGGTTAGGCTCTGGTGGCATTTGGGGGCAGAACTGGCAACTTGGCTACTACCAGTCCAAGGAAGACCTATAGGACTCACAGCACCCCTCAGACAGCTTGCTCCTGTTTCTCTCAGCAGCTGTAAATTAACAGGTGGCTTAGTGTCTATCTGGCACACAATCAGAGCTGTTACCCTCACCTTCTCTCACCAAGCTGCAAAGGCCTGGAGCTTCACTGCAAGAAACACAATAATTCAAAAGCAAATTTAGCTCTTTTTCTGAGTGATTCACCTTTGTTTCTGAGCAAATCTCATATATATGAATTTTCAAGGGCTTGTTAGTCCTGTTGGTGAGAGTTGAGATACACTGTCTCTCTTAACTGAGTTCAGTCTCTTTGTGTTTGAATACATGGCAGAACCATGAGCCTTGAAAAGAGGATCCCCAAGTCCTTGATGAGCATGAGGAAAATATGCAGAAGAAAGGGCTTCTCCACTGGTATGACTCACCGAATGTGTAAACCGATTGTCACACTTATGTAAGAATGTATTAGGGGAAATCACATCATCATGAAAATTAATTGGCGGATTGGGAACTAGAGTCTATTCCAGATTCTTTGAACTGAGATTTAAGTTTGAGCAAGTCTTCAAACTCTTTGTTATTTAGTTTTTTCATCTGTAAAACGGAGATAATGATTATCCGATTAATTGTTAGGCTTGCTACTTCAAGATGTCACGTATTATCAGTTGTCCCTAGCTTGTGAAAGGCATCCATCACTGCCTGAGTGGTTACTGCTTTTATTTCTTCCCAAGTACAGAAAAAAATATAGAACAATACAACAATACTGCAAGAAGTTTCCTATACTACTGCCTAGGACAAAGGGATGATGTAGTCTATAGGGTCAGTAAACTGCCTACATAGTAAGTGAACTTAGTACCTGAAGCAAAATTCAGTAGCATCTTCTCCCTGGCAATGCATGCTCTGTGAATGAGCAGCCAGAGAACAACTGTCACCGTAGGTACATGTTTGTTGCTGAGACATCTCACTTGCTCATCTGTGGAAAAGCGCTCCTTGCTCAGGCCAGAAGCAGTTCAAAGCAAGCTGGGAGCACACAAGGGTCACTGATTATTTCTGAGGCTTTAACACCCATGGCAGAGAACTAGTTCAGGCAAAGTGAGAACTGACCCCAACCTTTGCCCAAAACTTAAACTAAACCTGAAGTAAAGTCAGTTAACATTCATTTTGGTGCACTCACTGTGTGTGGTTGAGAGCAGGGTAATGTACAACTGAATGACTCTGCTCTGGTTAGAGCCAGCAAGGGCCAGAAAGTCCATTTTTTTTGACACTTTCAGGCTGATTCCTGGAAAAAGGGGAAGTATGTGAGCCTTTAATTATACCCACATCTCCAAATGATCCTGTGAATGTGTGGAAGCTCTGTCTTCTCTAATCAGCATACCTTGTTCATTGCAAGTGTTATGTCAGCTACTTTCTTATTCCACTGTGCTACTTAAGAGAGTTAAACTCTGCATTCAAAATTATTTCAGGCACAGTTTATCACTTTTGTTGTAGGATATGATGCGTATGTTTGTTTGTGATAGTTTAATTGAGGCCTTTATATTGTTCCACTAAAATCTGCATACAAATAGAAAAATGGCAATAAATCCTATTTTTGACAGTCTAGACAAGCTCCATTTCATTATCATTTTGCTTTATTTTGACACTGGGAACTACCGCCCTGTCAGCCTCACCTCTGTGCCCGCCAATGATCATGGAGCAGATCCTCCTAGAAGAAATGCTAAGGCACATGGAGGACAGGGAGGTGATTCAGGAGAGTCAGCATGGCTTTACTTGAGGCAAGTCATGCCTGATCAATCTGGTGGCTTTCTATAATGAAGCAACTGCACTGGTGGACAAAGCAAGTGCTGTGGGCGTCACCTATCTTGACTTTGCAAAAGCCTTTGACACCACCCCCCACAGCATCCTCCTTTCTAAGTTGGAGAGACATGGTTTTGATGGGTTTACTGTTCAGTGGATAAGAAACTGCCTGGATGACCACACCCAGAGAGTAGTGGTCAATGGCTCAATGTCTAGCTGGGCAAAAGTGACAAGTGGTGTCCCTCAAGGGTCCATACTGGGACTGGTGTTTTTTAACATCTTCATCAATGCCATAGGCAGTGGCATTGCATGCACCCTCAGCAAGTCTGCTGATGATACTAAGCTGGGTGGTGCAGTTGACATGCCAGAGGGACAGGAGGCCATCCAGAGGGACCTGGACAGGCTGGAGAGGTGGGTTCAGGTGAACCTCGTGAGATTCAACAAGACCAAGTGCAGGGTCCTGCACCTGGGCAGAGGCAACCAAGGTTACCAATAAAGGCTGGGAGAGGACATGTTAGAAAGCAGTCCACTGGGAAAGACTTGGGGGTACCAGTAAATGAGAAGCTGGACATGAGCCACCAATGCACAGAGGCAGCCCAGAAGGCAAATCGAATCCTGGGCTGCATCAAAAGAAGTGTGACCAGCAGACTGAGAGAAGTGCTCCTGTGTCTCTACTCTGCCCTGGTGAGACCTCACCTGGAGTTCTATGTCCAGCTCTGGAGCCCCCAGCACAAGAAGGATGTGGAGGTGTTGGAGCGTGTTAAGCAGAGAGCCACAAAAGTGATCATAGGGCTGGAGCTCCTCTCCTATGAGGACAGGCTGAGGGAGTTGGGGCTGTTCAGCCTGGAGAAGAGGAGGCTCAGGGGGGACCCTATAGAGACCTTCCAGTACCTGAAAGGGGCCTAGAGGAAAGCAGGAGAGGGTCTATTCACAAGGGTTTGTAGTGACAGGATGAGGAGTAATGGCTTTAAGCTAGAAAATGGTAGATTTAGGTTAGACGTTAGGAAAAAGTTCTTTAATATGAGGGTGATAGATCCCTGGAATATGTTGCCCAGACAGGTGGTGGAGGCCCCATTCCCGGGGACATTCAAGATCAGGCTAGATGAAGCTTTGAGTAGCTTGATCTAGTTTGAGATGTCCCTGCTTATTGCAGGGGGATTGGACTAGATGACCTTTGGAGGTCACTTCCAGCCCAGACATTCTATGATTCTATGATTTTGGAGAAAGCAGCTAAAGTTAATGAAAAGATTTTTTTTTCTGAACCTGATTTAGGATGTAGGTATATGTTATTGTGAGACAAATGCAGAGGCTCAAATCTGTAGCTGTTTGCTACCTTGCAGGAACTGTGTGTGTTTTTTTCCCTGAGCCAAATGCAAGAATGTTAACCCTCAGTGAGAGGGCTATGATGACTTAATCAAAAATGAGTTTGAGAAGCAACTTGACCATGGCCTACAAATATCTCCCTGGTGGAGCAGATCCTTGTAACACAAAGCTCTTCAAAGAAATGACATGAAAGTATCCTGTGACTGGAAAGTCAAGCAAAAGCAATCAATAAGGAAAAAAAAAAAGTTAAAAAAAAATATTGAACAGGTAATTCATATAAGGAAGAGTGGATTTTCCATCACAGAAAATCCTGAACTGAAATCCGGATATGAAATTATGCCAGCAATGAGAGGGGTGAGGTACCTACACACCTGGCAAGATTCTGTAGCCACATTATGCAGAATATCAGACAATATCATAGTACTAGCTACTTATGACTCTACTGTCATTGTGACTGCAACTACAAAGTCACACATGCACCTGAATTTCCTCTCCATTCAGCATGATTCCTATTTAGCCCCATGGAGTACAACACAGATATGAATATGAATCCTTATTAAAACTCCTTCAAAATCTGAGGTAAGAAGCCTTGGTTCCAATATTCTGGTCTTGATGAGTTTTTAAACTGAGAATTTACTAGAGAAAAAATGTGGCTTTTTTATTATTATTTGCTATTCAGTGCTCTCTTTTTTCCACCACTTGATCATAACAAAAGCTGTTGGATGCTTTGTAATGAGAAATCCAAAAGGCTTTTATTGCACAAATAACATTTACATGCATCATTTGGACTGGTGCAGTTCCACTGTAGATAAAGCACAAGTGAGACCTCATGTAGGGAAGTGTTGATTTTCACTGCTGCTCCCACCTGACTTTATTTATTCAAGAGGAAGAACTCTTTCAGTAACAAATGGTCTGCAGTTTCATTGTCCCTGGGTGCCTGTCCTGTGAGCTACAACACAGTCGCTTCACTTCATTTCCACAGTACATTCACTTTACTTCCACACTTTACTTTCACTTCACTTCCACAGAAACTTCAGCATATTACGTCAGCCAGTCCCATTCAAACAAATCTGTTTGCCAACATCATTAAATACAGCTCCAGTTTGCACAGTTGGAGGCAATGAATCACCAGAGCTGTGATTCACCAAGTGTTGTTCAGTTATGTCCCTGAGCTCGGCTTCGGGCTGGGATAAGTCTGCTTGGTTTGAAAACACGTGGAAAACATAGTTAACTCTGTCTGTCCTTCTGCAGACAGATGCATTTTCTGTCAGTTGGCAACAGTCAAGCAAGCTCTGGAAGAAGGTTATGTTTCACAGGTTAGCTGGGAGCTGCTCACGGACAGCTTAGACCTGTACTGATCATCTGTGAGTTTCACAAAGTAAATCTTACAGGATTAGTAATTCTTCTACTAGATCCAAAGCCAGCCTTTTGTGATCTGTTTTAACTGAGTTTTTAGGACAGCAATAGCATCTGGTTCTCTGATAATCTTGGTAGAACAAAACTTCGTCACAAAAAATAAGTTCTACCAAAACTGGGCAATTGCCAAGGCAAAGCCAAAATTATTATTGAAAATTAAAGTTGAAGCCTGAATAAAAAGTTCCTTTAATGAATGGAGCACGTTTTTTTCCAACAACAAGCACCAACACCAAATGCTTTTTTGTTATATAGCAAAGGTGTGATAGGAAATTATTTGACTAAATCAATAATGCAGTTGAAGAACACTATTCTTTTCATTCTTGGTGCTTCTCCCTGGAAGAGAACCCTTCAGATCCCACTGCATTATCTAGATTGTCGCTGTTCAGGATAACAATAGCATTTTGCAAAGATAGGCAAACCTCTTTTCCTCAGATAAATAAAGCCACCTCCTGTCTATGCTGCTCTAGTCCAGACTTCTTCCCGTCTTACTAAGGGAATCCTCTTTCATACAGGTGCATACATTCTTATCTCTGGGCCTTGAAAAATTACACCTCCCACAAAAGGAAGATCAGCCCATCTGCAAAGCAGTGCAGCAGGAGAGAATTTGAAGTGTGAGAGGAGGAAATGAGATAAAAATACTGACAAAAAGAAGTAGGGGAAAAAATTGCATGCTCTCTTCACCCATGAAACAGTGCAGGAGCCAGTTAGGCTTATGGCTTGAATCATCCTGGCTGAAAATCTCTTCAGAAATTATGACGATCTCCACTAGGCCACCAGGAGATGTCTGTTTACAAATCATATAGTTTCTGACCCATATAATGCAAACATGAGACTTTGTGTAGGCTGAATCCTTCTAAGGCCCAGAAAAGAAGAGAAACATAGACAGGCATCTTAAATAGCATATACATCGTGTGTTCATGGTAGCAACCACCTGGAGAGCTCCGCTTGCAGGTATGGGATCCCGCAGTCCACTGTGCCTAGGACCAGTGCCCCTTGAAGAGATACTCTTTAAGGATGAACAGTGCTGTGTGGGGAAACACAGAGGCTGGATAAACTCTATTGCAGCATATGAAATGCAGACAATGCCTTTCTCTCAACTTTGCAGCTCACTCAATCATAGCTCTTCAAGTTGACTTGATAGCACCATAATCAAACCCACTGTAATTCACAGCTGGTTTTGGAGATCTGCATCAGTTCTTCTTCTCCCCATAGGTAAAGCTTAGAGTCTTCACATTTTTGAAAGCTCCACCTATGTAAACCTCTGTATATACTTTCACAGTCAGTCTGGGAGAAGCTGACAGTGAGAAACCATGTCCTGGTCTAGACAACCTCTGATTTTAGACTCACGTGGGGTTCCTGTTTTGAACACAAGTACAGGGCAGTCCAGTTTACTCTCATTTCAGAAGCTGCAGATGACCATCAGAAGTGGTGGCAGCCCTTCCTGGGCACTAAGCATGCTGATAGGCTTTTGGCAGCTGCTTAGGACCTTGGCTTGCATAACACCTCTGAGACTTCAGCAGTGCTGAAGCAGTCATGCCAAGAGATTTGTAGATGACTCGCATTCATTTCAATGGATAGCTAGCTTTAAAGTGTGATTATAGACATTTCAGCATCAGCAATTTTATGAATCTTTTCACTTTAGGTGAGCCTTTCACAAACACAAAACACAGAGCTAATCTATGCTTAGCCCTGTCACGTCCTGATATTGTCTTCACTGGAAGAGATTGTCTCCAGGAATGAAGCTGTAAATTTGAGTGTTAAATGTCATAAAGAATTCAGTAAGTTATGAGGATAATTGAGAACCTCAAGTGAAAACAAAGCATTCATTGTCATCCCAGCAGCAAAAATATGCTTGATCCCAAAGCTGTGTCTTGCTGAATAAGGTAGTGCCTCTACAGGACTCCACAAAACAGCAGTGAGGGCAGATAACTCTAATAAATTAGTATCACTTGGTATCTGCTAGTAACATCTTTTCTTTTTAATACAAAGCAGCTGTGGTATTTAGTCTAGATAATGTATTCTGCTTCCACTGTTGGTATTGATGTCCTTTCAAGTGAACAGAATATGCAGCCATTAATGAGCTCTTCCCGTTAAGATGTTCAGCAATGAAATAATTAACAATGTTGATGTGTAAATTAGGCTTCAGAGTTTAAATTGCCTTTGCAGGCAGAACCCAT
>NW_008612312.1:0-22543 GCF_000691845.1 Merops nubicus | reverse complement strand
TTCAGCAGAGCAGATGAAGACTGGCTAGATGCTAAAGATAGCAGTAGTCCCATTCAAAGCATTAGAGTCTTAGGTCATTTATAGAGCAGAAGTGTTATCTGCCTTACTTACACTATTATTCAGAGAATAATAGGTCTTTATGCTCTTTTCTTTCTCCCATTGTGGTGGGATTGTCCCCTCCAAAAGGCACCTTGTGGTGTGCAGTGGCGTAATGTAGACCCCAAGTTACAGCAATGAAGGAAGCAATTCCCCCGGGTCCCAGATCCTCTGGGGCTCACACAATGAAATGGAGACACTTGTATGAATGTCTGAGTGCCCTCAACCGTCCCCACGATGGATGTAATGAGGAAGATGGTGTTTTCCAGAGTGCCTCATCAACTGCTTGAATCTCAACAGACTTACACCAGCCCTTGCAAGAACAGGCAGCCAGTCTGCCTACCTTGTCTCTTTCCCAGTCTTTTTTTTTACGGGCAGCTTCCAGCCTGAGCACGCAGCAAGAAGTGCTACAGCTGAACAGAACTATGTGCCCAGGTCAAAAAGAGTAGAGAAGAAAGCAATGTACCTGCTACTTTATTAATTTTTTTTTTATAAAGACTGCTGTCTTTTTACTGATTCTGAGACAAGAAGAAGTGGGATTAACATCATGTTTGCACAAAAGATATAAAGCACTGAATTTTAGAAAAAAAACACACTACTTCATGCTAGATGTTGTTTGCACTGACCTATGAACTTCTACTTCCCTTTATCTTCTCCCAGTGGCACTGAGATTGGAGTAAAACCAAAGCATAGTTCATTGCCTTTAAATTCTGCTTCAGAGACAGAGCCTCCAACATGGTTTACCTCTTGCAAATTGGAGTTTGTAGTTTTCCATAGCTGACTGCTAAGGCAAGGCTTAGTGGGACCAATCCCACTCACCAGGGCAGCCAGCCTTTCAGGGTCACAAGATACGTGGAGTACAAGATATGTGGGAAGGGAGTTGTGCTTCACAGGATGAAAGAATGTGGTGTTTTCTAAACTGAGTCACTATTGTATGGATATTGTTTTAAAATATTTGACCTGCTGAGGTCTTATCTGCTGTGGCTTAAGTGTACTCAGCTAGCACAAAGACTTGGCCACTAGAATGAAACTGTTTTTCTCCTTTCCCCTCATTGAACTTTAGGCTTGAGCAATGTCAGCTAGGAAACAGACTTAATCCAGCATTTTACAAGCACCATGATAAGCATCATCGCTGTCACAAACAAAAAGCAAAACTTCTTCAGGGCAACTATTATAAATGGAAAAAATAAAATAATAATAATAATAAAAACCAACAACAACTTAAAAATAAACACCTGCAAAGCACTTTTTATTCTGTCGAAATGGTGACCTTGTACTTTTTCTCACATGTTAAGTAAGACACAAGAGTCAACAAGAACTATGCTTCATGTTAAATTGCCATATTCAGAGAATGGATTATTCAATTGAATTGGTAGTATGTGAAAACAATCCAGCAAAAAACATACAACAGGAACATCCTGCATGCAATAAAAAGTGGGGTCTCCTTAAGGATGCCTCACTTTTTGAGAATTTAAATTGAAACAGCAGCATAAACATAAAAATGGAAAGCATGATGAAAGCAGCACTATTAACACAGATAATCGTAAAGCAATTAAAGGTGAAAAAAAGGTAGAGGAGCAAAATTATTGGAATGGACACATTTTTAGCAATATCATATACAATTAAAGTGGGCACACAGTGCTATAGGAGCTCCACAAGCTGCTTCAAACTAGATTTCCTACCTGTTTGTGTGACTTCTGTCACTGGTCTCTCTATTTCACACAATTTAATGCTCTTACCTTCCCACTGCTGCTGTGCGATACAGAAGTGTTATTAGCTGTGGACCTGCACGCTCTGGAGTGCAGCAAGGTTGTTGTCAGCTTTGGGACTTGCTGGCATTAACCTGGGAAGAGACACATGGGTGCTACCACTGCAGTGTCAGCAAAGTCCCAGACTTCAGCTGTGAACCCTCCTTCTGTTGGTGGGTACAAATGTGCACCTTCACTCCGACCCACTGCAACTTCTTTTTGATGAATTAACTTGTGTTTCAGGTCCCTTGATAAAAGCCTCCACTGCCCTTACCTGCACATGCAGGACACTGTGTGTGCATGAGATGAAGGAGAGAAGTGTGTGTGATCCTCCTAGAAGTCATTGTTTTTAGTAACAGTGGCCTCCCTTCTGCTCTGTTCCTCTCTAGCACCTGTTTAAGCATAAATTTGCTTCCTTGGGACTTGTGGCATGTTTCCCACCTGTACAACTTCCTAGACCTTTACCTATGCAGAACTTTGACTGTGATGCCTCTTGCTTCATTGCATGGTGGCTGAGAATTTTCCTTTTTACTGTACTCCATCAAGGAACAGAGTTCACAGCTTTCAGCATTCAGCCTTTTATTGCTCATGCACATTGTGGGCATCACACTTCTGCCTTTGGCATGGTGGCTCCCCCATATATTGTTTTACATATACATAAAGATTTACTTTTCTGTAGGGACAGATCCACACGTAGTGTGTGTTTTTTCTTAAGTGCTTTTCCCTGTGTTTTCTGAGCTTGTATTTTTCTGCCCGTAATCACGTTTCTGTCTGGAATGCATGAAACTAAGCACTTTCCCTCCCTTCCTTCTTCCCTTCATCCCACACTTACTTTCTATTCCCCTGTTGCTGCTTTCCTACAGACCCTCTGGCTCTTTAATCACAGAGTTTTACAGTAGCTAGAAGAGTGGCTGTCCTGAACACCTGTTACTTTCTTGTTATTCATCATGTGCTTTATCTTCTGAAGAGTGATGGTCAGAAATACGCCATCAGAGAAGTGAGCCACCTTTCCAGTGCTTTGCAATGCTGTGCATCCTCCAGCCAGCTTCACACTTGTTTGGAATAGGTGCTAAGGGTGGGTGAAGTTGCCAGCTGAGTTGGGAATCTTCCGAATGAAAGCATTTCTTAAACTGAAAAAAAAAAAAGAACACCAGAGTTGAAAACAACTTGAGTGACTCACCAGAGCCCCAGACTCATGTTGATAAAATCTCCCAGGACTGCAAACTTTGAGAACAATGCGTTTGTATGAAGAAGCACTTAAGTTCCTCCTGTCCTTGGACTCTGGAACTTTTTACCAAAACCCTACGCAGTGATGTTATTATTTGCCGTTTGACTGCTGCTTCCCTTCCTGGTGCTGGATGAAGTGTTTCAGTGGGATGAAGAGCCTGGGAGTTACTTTGGGATAGACAGAGTCAGCAAATGTGTAATCCTGATGACTGACTTCACCCTCACACTGCATTTACCAGCTGGAACCAGCACCACTGAGGCCAGTGGTTGGTACCCTTATGAAAGTGGTGCCAGACAACACTCACACTACCAGTTCTCCCAAATTCTTGCACAACTCTGTTACAAGTCTCTTGTGTGAGTAAAAGAGGTCCAGAGGGCAAGTAGTTAGATGCACTGTAATAATTAGTGACACCGAAGGATCTGTGAAGGGACTACACCCGTTCACTGCCTCTACCTCAAATCCCATCCTCATTAAGGCTGTCCCTACCCCGGGTGAAAGAGTGGGCAAAGTGGCCCCCCACAAACAGTCCCACATCAGAAGACAGCCCTGCTGGGACTCTGCCTGCCTTTCCCTTCTCCTACCTCAGTGGGGCCGAGGCAGGGAAATGGGGCTAACCATCTGGTCCACGCATGTAAAATAAACACACACACAGTTTGAATGGAAAAATGAAATTCAAAGTACAGTGAAGCACAGAGCCCTTTTCTTTTCTGGAAGATCGCAGTACCTGGCACCTCATAAGCTTGCCCCTGATTATAGCAACAGCTGGATAGCGGACTCGCGCTGCTGCCTGACACATGTTCCTTGGATGGAAAGTAATTTTGGTCTGAAGCACTGTAAAGCAATAACCCAGCACAACAGGAATCTCTCGTGACCTGACGTGTTTCCTCTGTTTTTCAGATGAAGGAGCCCCATAGCAAAGGAGACCCGTTGACCAAGCCCGAGCCCAGGCCCCTGTGGGGCAGCGAGGAGGCAGGTACGGGCAGCGCGGCGGGGCGGGCAGCAGGGCCAGGGCGGGCACGGATCTGCTTCAGACGCGCCTTTATTCGGGGCTGAAGTGCTCTGTCCCCAAGCCAAGCTTAACTGAAGGCTGTTTTTCATGTTAAAATGACGTGGGCTCTCACCCACTGAGTGTTTGCTGGACCACGACAACAACAGCACCTCACTTGTGCACAGGACTGCCGCAGTGCACGATGTGCTGCACGGAGGCTCCTGAGGAATTACGCCACGGCATAGTGCAGAGAAACAGAAGTATTACAGCAGAGCTCTTTAGCAAGCTCTCAGCCATATTTTGGCATTGATCTGCTATGTGAGCAGAGCTCTCGTTAGCTGCCAGCAAGAGACCTGTGAATACACTTGAGGGCAAAAGTGGCCACTCAGTGACCCCTGCTCTGTACACAGGAGGGCTGAGGGTGTGGGTACTGTGCACATGAGGACCCTCATTAGTTTTAGCATAGACAACATAGACAGAATAAACTGCATTATGTTGAGTTCACACACTTTCTCCTTACTCAGTCTTCCTTCTGTCTTGGGGTTTTGCTTTTTGGGGGGATGTGGTTGGGGTTTTTTTGGTTTTGTTTGTTCTTACTGCTCTTTGTCTTATCGTAAGCTTAGATTTTATTTACAAATTAAAAGTGTACCAGATTAATTCAGACTGTTGGTGCTGTGGTTGGATGACATGTCAGAACTGCATTTAAGTCGAGAAAAAAAATAATCCCAAAATGCTGTTGCTGCACAGTGCAAATGCCCCAGTAAACATAAACTGCTCCTAGCATGACAAGTAGCTGTAAGATCCTGAGGCAGATTTCAGCTGAGTGTTTTGGGGATTTTCTTTCTGATCTCCTTGTCATTTCTGCAACTGTCCCCCTGGGAAACATTCTAGAAATCTCTGTCCCCATTAGGAGGAAATCTTTCACTTCCTCACTTTGATTTTGAATGCTTAATGCTCCTGGTTAATTCCCCTGACCTATAACCAGTCTTGGCTTCTATGCGTAGAGACTAAATGCTGATCTAGATGATAAACTTTCATGAAACAAGTTTAGAAATGCGTTTAATTAACTAAACATTATTACTTTGTGAGATGTTACTGCAGTGCGAACATCGTGGGTTACACTGATTCCTAAGCAACGTTAGCTATAGCTATAATACACTTTTTTTCTAAAATAGGGGAGTCCACACAGGGTAGCTCCAGTGATTTAATTAATTTGATCAGTGCTTTTTCTGCCTGAAGTGCAATAGGACAGTGACTTGTTTTAACCCTCCACCAGCCACACATGCAGTGTGAGAGCTCTCAATGTCCCTCCTGCTTGCTCCTGCCCTTCTTTCTGTACTAGAAGTTATGGTACTCCTAGCTCATCCAGACCTGGTTAAATGTGAAACTAGATCTGGGGAATGACACAGTTAAAAATACAGTATTTAGGGGTCACTTCTTGGTGGTGGTGATGGGATGGAGGTGCTGTTCTTTTTCTTACCTGGATTGATTAGGTATCCAGGCTAATTTCAGCTAAGGAGAAAAAGTGCTCATGGTTTACTAATCTGGGACCTAGTCCCAGGGTACCTGAAGTTTAAGGGCTCTTCTGCCATGACACAACTGGTCTAAACTGTTCCCTCAGTGTAAAATTGCAGTGAATGGCTGAGAGGGGACACTTAAGGATAACATCTTAAATCACCTTTGATTTTCAAATGTTTTCCGGTGGCTCCACCTAAGAAACATTTAACAACTACTTCACCATATCAGTTAACGGAACTTGATTAGGACCCAATTGTTTCACCGTAACAAACTTGGTAGCTAATTCTTAGGCATCTGTAAAAATGCCATTAGAGGGCTAAAGCAGTGTTTCTTTCCAGGTTTCTACAACAGCAATCAAATGTAATCTTGTTTAGCTCACGCATAATCCCCTCAATCAGGACTAAAGTAGTATGTTTGTGTTCTGGTTACATACTGGCTCTTGATTATGCCAGAGGACTTAAACCTCTTTGAAGCAAAAGCTTGAACTCTTGGGTTGCTTTGAGCTGCAGAGTGAATCTTGTGAATCTTATGACTTACCCATTTTGTGCTGTGTTTACATGACAAAATTGGGTGTCCTTGAGGATGGTTGCAACAGGGAGAGTAATTCCTTGGTCAGAGGATGAGCAGCAAGAAAAGGAGGGTATCACCTTGAGAAAGCAATCTTAAAATAACTTCTCCAAATGATCTTTAAAAGCTTTATCAAAGTTCTGTCTGTCTTAATGAAGGAGTAGTTGTCCTAAGCCTCCTATGACCTTTGAAAGAAGTATGTGAATTGCCTACAGATCTAAGCCATGGCTAACATTTATAGAATTCTCCCATTATTTGTCTTCTATAAATACTTCTAATGTACCTCTTAGGTTTGAAAAGTAAATGGAAACAGAAACAAAGGCTTGTCATCTATGGTTTCTACTACTGGATAATCTGGAATTACTGTGCATAACATTAAAGAGTGGCAGAGTAAAAAGGACATTGCTATCCATTCTTCACAGGCAGCTCTGCCTTCATCAGAGCTCCACCAGCTCTTAAACCACAGAGGGGAAATGCCCTCATCACAGCAGTGCCAGCCAAAAGGCAAATCACAGGTGGGAAACCACCACTACAGTGCTTTGCATTTCCACACATTCCTTGAGCTCAAAGATATGTTGTTAGCAAGAAGCAGCTTTACCTTTTCTACATAATTTTTCTCTAATTGTTTTTAATAACTTCTATCTCAAGTGCCTATTGAATAAAACTCAAAAATGTGTGATACTTCATGCCTCTAGTTTGTAGTGCCAGGCTCATAGCAGTTTAGTCAATTCTTGCAACTTGATGATGAGTCTCATGCTATTTCAAGCTTCCTTTTCATATCCCTACCTGCTTGACGTAGGAGACTGGGATGGGCATTTAGATACTTAATATTTGTGTCTGAAGAGAAAATGTGAGACTGTGAAGCACCTGGAAGCTCTGGAACCAGACAGCAAGAAGAATGAATTTACCATTGACTGCTTTTATTTTAAAATGGTATGTAAACAATTTTTCTAACTTGAGGACAGTATCTGGACTTGTGATTTTGGAATCCTTTAGGTTTGCAACGCTGTTCACATTAGCAGCCATTTCGTTTTCAGTCTTCTGTTCTTGTCTACTCAATTCATTTCACTACAACATTTCACAACTGATCTGGCAATGCCACTTGCATATCCAGCACAGGATTCCAGTAGTCTGAGCAGTGAGCACTTTCTTGTACCACACACAGCTCACACCACAAGGAAAGCAACTGTCCCTGGCACAGTTAAAGAGCTCAGCTCTGTGTGTTTTTTGACCTTCACACTGAAGAGGTCTACATTAATGACTTTCATCACTGAAAATGAGACAGTATTTACTCAACCAGTTTTACCAAAGCTATTTGGGATATTTCCCAGTCATTTTGTCTGCAGGCTATAATACACAATATTTTTCTAAACTTAGTCTGCCTCCTAAATACTATTTCTCGTTGTAACATCTAGAGCACTCCAGCATTTTGACATTAGACATTGTATTACCATCTCAGACATTCAACATTCATGAGGTAACCTACTCTGTCGCTTCTCTGCCTTCCTCCATACACTGAAAATGGTGGGAAGAAAAGAAGGAAGGGGAAGGAAGGGGCAAAAAAAGGAAAAAGGAGAAAAGAAAAAAGGAAAAAGGAAAAAAGAAAAAAAAAAAAAAAAAAAAGGTACATTAAAAGAGAGAGAAACGAGGAAAGAAAGGAAAGGGAGTTTTTATGAGACTAAGACTCCATGATCTTTGGCATGTATTTGCACCAGCTGGGCTTGACCTTCTGCTGCTTAGCCCAAAGCTCTGCAGAATGCTCCTGCTTAGATTTTGCACCTACTGTGGTATTCACTCTGGAAGATATCAGGGGTTACACAAGTAGCAAACCATTGAGTTTCCAGGCTTAACGTACTTGATAATATTTGTAATTTAATGCTCTCAGCTACACTTTGAAGTTAAAAGCCCCTTGAACAGAAAGGGGAGAGAAGTGTAGAAAGCTGAGGTGTAGTTTCCATTTTTGACAGTTTATCTACAGAGCATATGCATGGAGAGATCTGCTTTTGCAGTGGGAATTAATGGACTGTCCCCTTCTGCATAGAAATGTATGGTGCCTCAAGGGAACAGCAACCAGAGAGGCAGAAATGCAATAATTGAGGCATTTGCTGCAAATTTTCCCTAGGTGCTGCACCTTATCTTGCAGATCCATTTTATAAATTACTGCAGATTGCGCTGCAAACTATGGTATGCAGCGAAATTGAAAACAGCCTATATAGCCAAAAAAGACACTGTAAAACAAAACAAAACAATACAATACAAACCGATCACAAACAAAAAGAAAACCATTACAGATGTAAAGCATTTTGTGTATGTACAAAATCCTGAAGGGAGAGTAAAAGCAAGTATTTCTCCTTTCTCCTCCTTGAGAAATAAACAAACCTCCTCCAAGTGATCTGCTGCTTAGCTGACTGGCACAACACTATTTCACAGTTCAATGTAAATTTTTAGCCCAAGAACGATCCTCTGAAGTCCCACATGGATATTCTCATTTGGGAGCGCCAGTAAGATTTACTTTGCACTTGTGGAGTTCACAAAACTGGACAGCTGCTCCCCATTTGGGAGCACACAGGCGTGGATTCAGTACTCTTCACTGTCTGTGAGGACTGGAAGCAGAAACTTAATTCCCAGACATACCTGTCTACAAAATGCAGAAGCAGCATGGCATTCCCCCACATACAAAGCTCCCCGAGCTGACCTCACAGGAGTGCAAGAGAGAGGATCGTCCCGCTGACCCAGCCTGTCTCCCCAGCCCTGCTCTTCCTCCTCACATCACCCTGTGCTCCAGCAGTGCTTCGGGTAGGGAGCAAGGAAGTCAGCCAGGGCCTCTCTGCAAGGAAACCCTCCGTCTGATTCCGCCACCTGTGGAAAATAGGAGTTCGGTTTTGAGACTGATTATCAGAATAGTCACTTTTTTCTTACTTTCCCACAACAGTTGACCACCAGACTTGGCTAATTTTGTTCTTTCAACACAACTTCTTTTTATTTGATATCCAAACCTGCTCTTTTTTTTTTTTTTTTTTTGGTCAATGTGTGCTTCTTTGAAAGAGCTAAGGCTTTACTTCCCCAAACCTAACAATTTGGTAATTAGATTTGCTAATACACAAGTCTTAAGGATTACAGTTTCAAACTTGTGGCATTTCTTAGTTTAATAAAACTTCAGCTTTTGTTCTACTTTTCCCTCATCTTTTCCAATAAAGCTCCTTTTCCCTGACACAAAAGCTAGCTCAATTAAAAATGTGATGAAACTGCTCTAAAGGCACAGCTTGAAATTCAACTTTGCAACTTACAGAAGATAATTGTTTCATGTTTTATTTTTTTCTTTTAGTGTATTCATTTATACACTACAACATGGTGGCAGATCAAAGGTCTAATAGTGTTTAATTGCAGTTAATATAAATGTCTCCCTATGTGTCATACTGAACTTGCACTAAAAAAGAAATGTAACAGTCTGGATTGAAGGCATGTGAAGTCATTCCAGATATACCTGCAGGACAGCCTCACGCCAGCCTGCAGCCATCAGTGTCAGGCAGCAAGCAGGGCTCCACAGCAGCTTGGATGCTGCAATTTGGAACATCTGCAGTGACCACACATTCTAAATTTTTGGTGAAAAATTGTATTCCCTGTACTTGTAAATATGAAGAATTTTTCTTAAATACAAAGCAAAATCATAGCCTCACCTGACTTCAGACCTCTGCAAAGGGGGATGGTGATGTCACAGGTTGTTCCTCTGGTTTTCGTGGCAAGGAATGGAGATGAAGAGCTACTGGTTTTCTGATCTACAAGAGAACTCCTGTCTGAGGAAGAGAAGAATCAGTCTTTGTCTGCGTCCTTTTCTTTCTGCTGACTATGAAGGAAGGCCAGATGAACTGGGTTTAAATTTTTTAAAACCCACAGCAGTGGCAATTGTCCTCAGTGTTCCTTTATTCCTTTCTGTCCCTGCTCCAGGCATTAGGTTATTGCCTTTAGTGTCCCATGGATACACAACACAGAGATAAATATTTGTATTTTTAATTTTTTTTTTTTTTTTTAATTTGCTTCTTGTTCTGTTGATTTATAAATCTGGAACCTGACATACCACAGAATATCATGAAGGAGGCCAGCACCAGATTAGCCAAGCCAGGGCCCTGGGGGTTTTCTTTCAGGGTGTTGCAGTAGATGAGATTCCTAAAGGAACTGCAACTTTGGTGCAGTGGTGGGGAATGGAGGTAAGGGAGGCAAGAAGATAGCAAAGAGGCCATCAGAGAAAACACCATATCTATCGCTCTCCCGGGTGGTGGAAGAATATCCAGAACCAACCTTTTGCCTTGCCCTAACATTTTCTTCACCATCATTCCATTTCCATCCAGTATCCCAACTGCAGCTCTGTTCTGTTTGAGGTTCTGTTTCCCCAGCAGAGATCCACATCTCAGCTAGCAAGACCTAAAGGAAAGCCCTTTTCCCTGGAGTCTTGCCAGTGAAAAGAAACTCAGGCCTTATAGGAGAGTGTTAATATTTTGAAGAGCAGAACAAGGGGCATCATCCACAACCTTTTTGTGCAGTTATGTAAGTAAGCAATAAATCACATAGAAACATGGGTTGTTGCAAGATTAACAGAGAAAAGTTCTGGGAAAATGTGGCACAGAGGAGAAGCTGAGTATCAAGAGTCTCCTGGTTGCTCATTTGGATTGCTTGCCTCCTGCTCAAGAAGAATGGTTGCTGTGTATTTCATAGGCATTGAAAAAAATAAGTGGCTATAAAAAAAAACCACTAATTAAAAAGGCCATATTGAATGATGCCCCCACAGAAAAAGGAAAATACTCACTTGCTGTAATTTTCTGTATTTTTTGCTCTTGTTTCTAAAGGTGACCTTGATGTTGGGAATATGCCCATGTTGCTTCCTTACAAAGAAAAATGACAAAAAAGATTTTTTTTTTTCCCTTTTGTAATGGTAGCATGTTTGTTTTGTTTTGTTTTGTTTTGTTTTTTGCATTATATTTTTCTGCAATACATTTTGCAATAGAAATCACACTTCTCAAACGGTGAAAATACGTAAATATGCTCAGGTAGAGGTGTTTTAGAAACTACAAGGTCTAAATGAGGCTTGCTATGCATTACCCCCTGATTACCTTCCAGGACCCTAGGCAGAGAGGTGTCTGTCCCCAGACTGATTGCCTTAGGAAAGTGCAGAAAGTTTCTTCAAAGCAACGTACTGCTTTTCCAGCTCCTACACAAGAGATGGAAGGTTTCTGTTCATGAGGAGAACAAACTATGTTTTAAACTCTTTCATGTAAAATGCAACAATGACCAATGTCTATGATTGTATTAAAGCCCCAAAACCTTCCTACTTCTTAGTGACCAGGGAAGTAAGGAGATAATCCCAGTCACTGGTATGAAAAGAGATTCATTTTAAATGATGTCAACAATCATATAATTCTTTGATAACCTCTGTAATCTCAAGGAGATACTTATATCTGCTTTGTCACTGTACATGTCAGAATGCAATTTGTGAATATCAGTTCAGCAGTTAGGGAAAAGAGTTCAGAACCTTTTGTTATAATCAGACTTTAGTATGGTGGGACAAAATTGCTTAGTTTATCCGAGATATGCTGTCATTTTCATTTAGCCTATCACACCATTCAAATTCAGATAATTACTGAAGAAGACAAGCTCTTGTTTGCTTGAAACACAGCAGCATAAACTCATTTTCGGCAAATTAAACCAGATGGAAGATTACAGTTGCTTTTAATATAGCTGCACAAAAAAGAATGTGTTTGCAAGTATGTTAAATGTAATTGTAGCAAAAGCAAGATTGTGGCTTACAACCTATGTCCTGAACAAAGTATTTCAAACACTTGTTTGAAATGTTTGAATGTTGAATGTTCAGTTCAAAGCAAGGGTCAGAGGTATTTACAATTATTTAACTTACACCAGAATTACCCGAAGTGTTCAGGTTGGTTTATATTCCCTCATTAACATAAAAGAAAAAAAAAAAAAAACTCTAAGTGTTTTGAGAGGACAAGTACATGATTTTGCGGTGTTATAGTATGGAACAGTTTCCTTTAGCTCCCAAGGAAGCCTGTTTCCAGGCTGCACTACTCTCCTGGTGGGTATTTTGCTTCCTAATGTCCAAGCTGAACACTCATCTTGCTGCCATCACCTTCTCTTGCATCTTCTGTTACCGCTGCGAAGAGTTTGGCTCTGGTGTCATTGTAGCTCCTTGCTATGAAATCTTAGGCTGCTATTCAACTGCCTTTGGTCTCCTCTTCATCAGATTATACAAGCCCAGGTCTTCAGGCTCTCTTCAGTAGTCCTGTGTGCTAGAACCCTCACCATCCTGGTAGCCCTCTACAATGGGTCTCTCCAGTTTCTTGACACCTTTCTTGAAGTGGGTGGTCAAAACTGTGGACAGTTTTCTGTATTCTATTTGACTCCACCCTATGAAATAAAAAAAAAAAAAAAGTGAGAAAGTGATCTCTTTCACTTGAAATAATTTTGAGGATGACTTTGAACTCAGTCATCTCTGAAGTTAACTGTAGCTGATGATGTTGCTTTGAGAGTACTAGCTTCAACTTGAAGCAGCCAGGAAGAAAGAAAGGCCTGAGGGAGAAAAGAAAGTGCAGAAATAGATTAAGGAAAAAGAGATCATTCCAAGGAGGAGTGGAAATGATGGAAAGAAGACAGAGGAAAAACCGTGCAGAAAAAATAAGAGCAAGGGAGCAGTGCAGAAAATTATGCTCTGTCATTACTGTTACATTGTGATTCAGGACAAAAGTAGACTAATACAATCTATTTAATAAATGAGGATGGGTCATGTTTGAATTCATTTAAACTAACAAGCTTCATTCTCCCAAGAGAGGAAAGCCAATGGCAAGGGGAGTCCTTCATGTAATTGCTTCACTCTACATCTCACTGAGGATGCTGCTCAAGAGCTTCACCATGACAGCCTCTGAAAAATATATACCCTTTATTTCCATCCCTTTATATCTCTGTAGGAATATTTAATTCCTGTCTTGGAGGGGGACGTCCAAAATATCCTGTCAGGGACTTTGTCTCAGCTTTCTGTGCTGCCCACTTGCACCAGCATATCCAAGCTTGCTTCTGCCTCCCAGCTGACTGAAGAATGACTGAATATGAAGAACCAAATCTGGAGTTTGAATTGTTCCTCCTGGAAATGCTATCTGAGGTCTTTCAAAACAATGAATAAATTGTCCATATAAGGACTTCCTGTAAAAATGACTTAATTGCATTTAGGGAAGTACACTATCCTCCCTACAACTCTGCAAAGATCTGACTAACAGCAACTTGCTCAAGAGCTAATGCATAAGCAGAACTTCACATTACACAAGAAAAAATGGTCATATTTTTGGACTCAGTTTCTGGAAAAAAATTAAATAATTAAAAAATCATGTGACAAAAACAAAGGAGAGAACAGCCCTGACATCATGAGTGTTGGCAGTGTACTCCAGACGACTTTCCAAGGTTTATGGAAAGATGAGGACTAGACTTCTGTCAAATCTGGTCAAGCAGGGTCAGAAAGGGCTTTCATCATGTTCACACCTTGCTGCCTTGCATACTTCCCTGGAGTTTTTGTAGTGCAGATGAGACGATATCCCAGAGTCTTTGGAGGCAAAAGACAATCAATTCCTGTCAGAAAAGACAGCCTGGAAAATACCTTCGTCTTTTTATAGAGGCGAGAGTACTGTTTGTGATCCTTGCAGCCCAGAAGAGCCCTACACCACTCTGCAGTCGCAGCAGCGTGTTGTTGTGTTGTGTGGGACCTGCCTGCAGCTGCTGTGGCGTGTTGCTATGTGCTCCCCCTGACAGCTGTTGTGTTTCGCTACAAATTAGTGCCTGTCTTTTGCTCTGGAGTGAAGTAACACCTACACGCAGGGCCAGATTCCAGTTCACTATGGAAATGCCCACAAAACAAGTGAAAATAGTACCAAAACAGATGCTTTGTACCTATTTCCTGATCAGTCATGCAATACTTCCTCTTTCTATATGGAGTTCCCTATGCAACCTCACATCAGTTCCCCCTTTTTTTTTTTCTTTCCTAGCAGCCTAAACATTTTATGCTGTGAAAAGAACTCAGCACCTCAGTGGTTCCACATTTCTTGTAAGCTGGCCCTGCAGAAATGTCAGGATTCTGAGCCACGCTGGTGAATGATGACGTAGAGCCTGGAAGCCTGTTTTTCTTCCTGTGGAGCCAATTGGAAGTAAATTGTGATTTTGAAATCTATTTAAGGACCTTCTGGGGAAATTATAATAAGTGATGAAAGAGGACCTTTTACAAGTCAATAGCTGTAATATATCGATAAAATAGTTTTTAATCAGTTTAGCATTCTTAAATTACTTTAAGGGCATTTGAATTGCCACTTTGGTCCAACTAAAGACCCACTTCCCCAGGATCTCATCTCCAGTAATGGTCAGTGTCAGATACCATGCAGAGGTATCTCTCAACCTGTGGGAGTACTGGTATTTCATTAAACAGCAGATGGTGACCTGAAAAATAGCCACAATTTTTTTTCTAAGTAATCAGCTAAGCAAAAGAAACACAGAAATAAAAGTAATAATATTCTTAAAACATTCTCAGAAAAGATGAGAGAGTGACAAGCAGGACCTAATGTCTCAGGCTCATAATATTCTTCAATATTTAAAAGCACCACAACTGAAAGTAAAAATGTGTATAAAGAAAAAACACTCATTATACTAATGAATTAAATGTTGGTTCTCACAGATTCTAACATCATAACAGCCTTTCCTTCCCCACCAAAATAAGTCACATTTTTCCATTAACCTGTCTTTTAACAAATATGTTCACTAGCTCATTAGTCATTACTGTACATGTAAGTATGTTCCAGTGAACACAAACGCATGAACAAAAGTCCTTTATAGTATTCTATGACTCAGCTCACATAGGCAAAGTGACTTGGAAGTTTAACAGTTGTGGTTGCAGCTCATAAAGAAACATATACTTGAAATAACCAGGGTGAATGCTCTGAATGATTACACATCTTTCATCAGTGTGAGCTGAGAATAGATGAAAGAGTTTTAACTTCTTCATATGCTGTTCAAATTAGAAAAGATAGAATAAATATATATTAAATGAAAAACATGGTCACAGTGATAAGTATATATGTAGCACTAAAGCTGAGAAAAACATGATTTGTAAAAAATAACTTCAGTGCTATCTCCAGACAAAGCTGAACATACATTACTACCATATACATCCATTTTGAAGCAGGTATGGTGAAATTGAAAAAGGATTATGCATACACAGAGTTACTACTCAGCTGAATCTGACATTGGCAGCTCATGGTGTATTCTGTGCTTTTGTATCTCAAACACTAGCACAAACAGATTCTTCTTCCTTTCTGAGAAATTCCCTGCCTTTCTCGGCTCCCTGTCTGCCTATACATTGTTTCTGTAGAGAGTGCTAAGGATGTCAAAATTGTGGAAGAGGTCAGAACTAGAGTGTTATTCACAAACTTCATGGAACTTGAGAGAAGGCAGAATCTGATTTCTTTGTAGCTGTAATTTAAACCACTGTTTTGAGTCAGTCAATCTGGGTCCATCAATAAATGAAAAAAAAAAAACAAACCAAAGCAGTTTTCAAGTTTGGCCTTGCAGGAGGTGGGTGGGCTACGTGTCCAACAAGATGAGCATGGGATTGAAAGTCACAAGCCCTACAAAATGTTTATTCTATTTCAGGCTCATCATATGACAATGACCCAAGTCATCCAACTTCCCCATCTCTTCATTGTTTAAAATGTCACTGCATGTTTGCCTGTGCAAGGGTTTACACAGTTCTGCATAAAAACATGCATAAGTGAAAACCATTGCTAAGTGAAAATCATGAACAATAGCACTAGTAACACAATTCCATATCACAGCAGAGTACTCCACAATGCTATGCTTTACAAGTGACTCAAGCTGCCACTGGCAGCTACATAGTGCATAGCCTTTCTGTATTTAAACTGTGTATTTGTCCTCAGTGGTTCATCTGTCTACACAAGCAGTACAACATCAAAGGCCAAAAGTCTTGTTTTCAATCCTCTGTCTCACTGGACAGTTCTTTGCTTAACCTCTTTATGCTTCAATTTCTTCACCTGGAACTTTATCTGTATTTCTAAGAACTCCACTGTCAACAAAATACAAACTGCTTAGTAATGTTTCCTATATTGCAGCAGGCTGAGACATGTTTGCAACATGCCAGAGTTACAGGAGTTAATTTTTCTGGTGGTCTATTAAAAATCCACAGAGACGGTTGATTCTCTTTCTCCTGTTCTTTTTTTCTTCTCTGGAAAACAAACCACCCACCCTATTCCACAGCATTATTAAGCCTGTCTTGTACGAAAGATCAATATATGATACTCAGCTAGGCAGAGAGGTGTGTTCTCACTGCAAGTATAGAGATTAGTGTCACGCTGAGAATTATGTACCAGTCACACTACATTCACCAGTCATCCAATATGCTAGACCTGCTCTTCCCCATTCCTGCATGCAAATATTTTCTGAAAGAAAGCAGCGTTACAAGGTTCTGCTGGGAAGTATTAGCAGAAGTATCAGCAATTCCTTGGAGCGTGGCACACTTCCAAATCTGTATCCTTTTTTAATGAGGTTAGAATGACAATTCAGCCTATGTGTAAGATGAGTGGTACTACACTTACTGTTTGCCTTGCACATTGAATGGGCTGGGATATACTTCTGCCTCTAACTTCAGGTGTGCCACCTTCAGTCTGTGCCACTTTCAGTCTGTGCCCAGGTGCTCAACACCTGGCTGACTAATGTGACTTAGTGGGAGCTCCCACATGGAGATGTGCCAGCTGATCCAAGGGCTGGTAACACCCACCCTGTGGGTGCTGATGAGCAGCTGCAGACAAACTGGAGTGAGGAAGATCTTGCTCAAGGCTGGATAGGTCGTACACTCACAGCCTGTGGACACTTGCATAATTATGCATAGGTCGGTGTTTGTGCTTGTCAAAACCTCCTGATTCTTATCCTTGAATCGGATGAAAATTTTGAGATAGTCAAGCCTGAGTTAAGAGGAAGAGACAAGAAACCTCAGAGGTGAAGTTGCTAAACCTGATATATGTAGCAGCAAAAGTCTGTGTTAGGCAGACAGCCAGGCCAGATGCTCTAGCAGCTCGTTTTGGTCCTGAAGTCTAGTGAAACTATGGTAAAAATGTTTGAGCTAGGCTGCCTGAAGGTAAGCTCTTCTTTGTGGAATTACATAAAACATTTACAAAAAAATGTAAAGGCAGCTTCTATCAAAGTAAATTAAACCTGTATCAAAGGTTACCAATTCACTTTAGGGCTTAAGGTGTTGAAAAAACTTGGACTAATTGGAATACTACAAAGAGATTCACAGTGCAGTGAATGAAATTAATGGAAACTGAACAGGTTTGAAAAGAGCATCTAGAAGTGAAACAAAGTAAATAATGCTGCAAATGTTTGTGGCTTTTTCTTTCTGTGTCTGCCTGTGGAACAGCTGTGGGACTTTCTTCCCTTATAGTAATACTCTTTATGGTGATAGTGTGCTGTGGGAAAAGCACTTTCCTGGCATTTCCAACATGTTGGACGGTGCCAGGTGGCACTACCAGTTGCCAGTTCAATGTGGATACAATTATACTTCTTTCCCTTCCCTGCAAATCTGGATTCAGGTCCTTACTTGAATCATAATCTTTTATGTGTGTTTCCAAGTCCCACATTTTTCACTCTGATGGGTAGCTCCTCCTGGGAAGGGAACCAGGGCTATAGTAATATCAGATACCTAAGTAGAATTCCAAGGTACAGCAGATGCCTGCAGCGCCTGCTCTGGGTTTTGCCATCCTAAATGTTCTGTTTACAATACCTGTAATTACATGAATGAGGTTGAGATATGGAATATATATTGCTGTACAGCAATCTTAGTCCAGTTATTAGAATGGGAGAAAACTAACCTGGCATTTAATTTTTGGTTCTGCCACAGACTTCCCTCAGATGAGACACATTGTCTACCATGTGGTTTAATTCCCACTTTTTTGAGGTAGAACTAATACCTTCACATCTCTCCGAGATGATATTAGGCACAGTGCAAGGCAAGATAACGTCAACTAATTTCAAGAAAGCTGGTATGTCTTGTCTGTCCAGCACAATACAAAACCATGCAGGGCTACTAGCTGGAAGCCAAGATGTGTAATTCATCCTTAAGGAGAACGATGGAGCATTAGACTAATGTTACAAGTTTTCTTCCAGGTCCATAGCTAGACTAGACTGAGCCAGGTCAGGAATCTCTGTCTATTGTGTATGGTGTTTAAACTTGCCCTAAGATGTTAATTTTATATAAATATATATAAATCAAGGAAAACAAACAAACAAACAGACAAACAACACCAAAACCAACACCAACCAGCTTTCTCAGGATATGTTGACAATATGATCCTTTAAAGTAATTCCAAATCTTTTACATGTGAAGCTTCAGAAATAAGGAAAAAAAAATTACCTGTATTTCAAAAAAGCCTCTACCTATCTATAGGTTTCAGGCCCAAATTCCTTCCTTGCCTGATTCAGGCCACAGATTCACCGAGTTGCCCTCAGGGTGCTTATTTGTCTCTTCTGACCAAGGAGGGTACCTTTGGTGACTCAAATGCTGAAACTTAAGAATGGTAAATATATTAAGAATGAATATATAAATATTTTGATTCCATTTTGGACTAGTTACCTAGCACAAAATTAACACTTCTTCTCTCACCTTCTGGCTTAGACTAATTAGTCTCCCCTCAGAAACAGTGTAATAACCCTACTGAAAGCCATGAACCCGGATAACTGTGGCAAATATTTGCCTCTATGGATCACTAGAGAGAAATCCCTGTAGATAAAGCCCTCTTTCACGTGCATGGTTTGCATCCTTCTGCTCAGGAAGCCTCTTAGACTTCCTGAAACAAAATCTCCTAGAAATAATATGGAATATTGAAGCAGCCAATGTAATGGCTAAAGTCATGGTGGAAGAGGAAAAGCATTAAGACCTGACAGTGTGAGCCTCTCTGTAGTGAGCTTCTGTTTTAACATACAATTCATCTCCAAGAATCCAAGTTGCTGCTTTGAGTTAGCAGCTAGCTGAACCTCTGTCTAGCAAAAATGCCTCTCTTTGACTAATTTGCTCACTATTTAGAGCATTTGGTGTCTTAACTCCCATGTTGCTGGAGGGCTTACAGGCTTAAAGAGATCTTTCTTTTAAGATAATGAACTACAATAGTGATGATGGGGGTTCCCTATACAGGTAAGAGGCACTGAGATATTGTGGTAGCAAACACCTCCTGGAACACGAGATTAAGAGATAAGGGAAAATGAGATGACCTGATAGCTAGGTTAGATCAGCTGTCATTTGTATTTTAGCACACGTGTTCAAGTGAAAGGTACAAGGAATTTTGTTCAGATTGTGTCCTTGATAGAAAATGCCTAAATCCATCTCTGCTATTATCCTTCAAAAGCTGAAGTTTTGGACGGAGAATCAGAGTGCCAGAGTCAGCAGACAACGCATGCTTACCCTATTCATTCTGGAGCATGTACCAGCTCCTCACATTAGGCTGCGTTGTGACTGAAGGAGACCAGCAGACCAAATTCATAGCATCACTAAAAATCTTCCATCTTCTCAGGAGCCTTTTTAAATCACTTTTCCATCTTATGTTTCCACCTCCTTTACCATACTAGCATCGTTCAGTTCTGATGAAACCAAACCCTGTGCAGTCACAGCACATTGTTTTAAGTTCATGATAACAATAATGAATTATTCAAGTATCTGGTTCTATAAGGGCTCAAAGCTAGAGAGGCTACACAATACTGCAAGGACTAATATTAATCGGGGGTGGAGGGGAGCACACTCAGTGCACATACACGTGCTTTTTCTGCAGTCACCCCCCTCTGACTGCTATGGGCTGAAACACCTGCAATATTTGCTCATAAAGTTGCAGTGACAACAACTCCATGAGACTCAAATTAGTGTGCTGGAATTAAGAGGGAAGTTAGAGCATCATTTATCAGCTATTTTAACTAGAGGTCAGTGCATCTAAAGGATACTGTAATTTTCCACTGCCTTCTACAAGGATGGGAATTACTTTTTCCTCAGTACATCCCTGCATCACTCTGTGATCCTGTGAGCGTAATCCGTTGGCACTAAAGCCTCTTATTGACAGTGCAGTAAACCTGCTCCGTAAGCATCAGAAAAGGGAAATAAAAGATGTTCCAAATTAGTGTGTGGCAAAATATAATACTCAAATCAATTAGATGTTTCCAGATCAATAGGGGCTTCAGTCTATAAACCTCCTGTCAGAACCATGTCTAGCAGACCTGTTGACAGCATTTGAAAGCTCCTGATTTAAACTCTCTGCTGGCGTTGTTATTAAAGCTGTTATTCAGTTCCTTATCCATTTACTGCTACTTGTAGACATGATTTGTGGAGGCAGCCTGAAGGTCTTGACTGAAAGTTTTGACTGTGGCACATGAAATTAAATTACAAGGTCAGAGACAAGAAATTGTTTGTTGGGGATTTGCAAGAGGAAAATAAAAGCTTTTGAGATTTTGCTTCGGAAGACAGATGATGTTATGAGTGCCGTTGCCTTTTGCATTTGGGGGCTATGTCATTCCTGCAGTCCAAGGCTTGAATTCCGTCTTTGTTAAATTAACCCAGAGCCAAATACTGCTGAAAATATTTCCAGAATTTGGGAAAGCTTCCTTCCAGAGTCAGCCAAGTAATTCTAGGAACAGTTCAACCTGCTGCATCCCAAGGTCTTGCAGCAAGACAAGTAAGCAGGATTTCATTAATTCAGCATCAAATTCATTGCCAAACTGAAGTTCAGAAGCAGAGAATCTAATTCCTGAAGGATGGAAGCACTGAATTACATTCATAAATCTTCCTGTGTATGGAACAGTGAGGACCAGGACACAGCTCACATATTCCAGTTACCATGTAAGATGTTGAAGCCTCTGTCCTTCCTGAAGGGCAAGAAGGAAAAGTTTCTGTGCGCCTCATAAACATCGCCAGGCAGGTTTAACATCTGTCTGTCCACTGTGGGTGAAGAAAACTTCCAGACAGCGAGACTTCTCTAGGGAGACGAATTTCCCCACTCCAGACACTGCTGATGCTGCTTTGAACTGCACTGGCCAACAGAGGCCTACAACAGTGATGTGTGTGTGTGTGTGTGTGTGTGTGTGTGTGTGTGTGTGTTCATTCTTTAAGATAAATTGAAACACACTCTTCCTGGCTTTATGTTATTGGGCATGTCCCAATCTCTGTGCCTAGGCCACCCATGGTTCCTGCAGTCCGTGTCCTTCTCCATCTCTCAGCCCCATAGCAGGGCCTTGTTTTGTGTGCTGGCATGGCGGGGAGTTTGATGATCACCTGTTTGCCTATGCCTGCTTTAGCATGGAACACAGTTATTTGCACAGTTACACGCTTTACATTGGGTTACAAATCAAACCATTTCTCTTTCTCCTTGTCAGTAAGCAGCAGTTCCTGGGAAGTTGTGAACTGGTTAAAATCTGTGACTAAAAACACTTCATAATACTGCTCAGAAGTGCAATGTAAGAAATTATAATTATATTATATTAAAAATAAGAATGAATATATGGGTCCAAGGACCATGTAGGTCAGTCTGGGTTACCAGTACCAGCACTGCTAAGAAAGAAAGCAAGAACAGGCAACTGTCCAGTGATTTGACCCCAGAATAGCCCTGGTACCCAGGAATTTATGGTCCAAGAACATTCCAGGTGAGACACATTGCCTTTCCCCTCTATTTTTTTTTTTATGTTTTTTCCCCTCTATTGATTTGTCTACGCATCCTTGAACACGTCCACACTTGATATTCCTTGGGTGGAATCTCCCTTTCCTTTTTATTTTCAATGTCCACCTTCTATGTTACTTTTATTCAATTTGATATACTCTGTTAGAAGTTCAGGACAATCTGTCAAAATTTTAGTCTGAGAGGGAAAAGTAAGATTTGTGTGAAACATCACTGTAACTTTTTTAATTCTTCTTGTGCTTTTTTTTTTTTTTAGCTGTACACTCCTAACCCATTGACTACAGAAAAACTCAATGTAAACCTTTTTAGTTTATTGAGATTTTTACGACATCTGATGCCTCACGATGTCTTTTCCTGTAAGACTTGGCTTTCGAACAAGGGCATCTTTGTGTACCTTTTTGTTACTTGCGTTCTCTCGCCTGTCATTTGCTGTTGTGCAGAGAAAAGTTTTAAAACGCACCCTGAGGACTCTGGAGCTTTTAAGCCAAACCCGGAGTTCTGAGAACGCAACTCGTGACTTCAAAACGCCGCCTGAATTATAAAAAATAACAATAATTCGTCCTTTGGGAGGGGTGCCTGCCTTCCCCGCTAACAACGCGCGTCCTGCGAGGCGCCCGGCGCCGGGCCGCAGGGCGGGAGG
>NW_008612311.1:2497-15441 GCF_000691845.1 Merops nubicus | reverse complement strand
AGAGTCACTGAACTCACTTGCCAGTCCCATCAGAAAACTGGAAGGAAATTTCCCCCTCTGCCCTCTCTTTGCTAATAAAGCAGTACTGGCTGGCGAGATCTCACGCCCTTCCCTCCCCATATCACCTGTATGAAGAGTACCCATCTCCCAGGCTAGATATCTTCTGTCTGTCAGACCATCTGTCCACACCCTCTCCTCCGTCTGTGCACATTTGATCAGGCAGATGGAAGTAAAAGAAGTTTTATAGCTTCCCATCTTCCTTGTCTGTCCTCACCACAGGTAACTCTTGGTGTGGGGCTGTTTCAAGCAGCAGACTCTTCTCCATGTTCCGTTCTGAAAGAGAAGGAGCAAAAGCAAGATGATGTTTGATGCAATACTTGCCATGTTCCCCAGATTGGAGTCAGTTCATTAGTGTTTGAATAGATACTCTAACGTAAATTAAATAAAATTCCTGGCAGCCTGGGAAGAACAGATTCAGTAGCAGGGTGTGATTTAAGAGGTGATGTCCCAGTGCTGACAGCAGAAAATAAGAGAAGTATTTAAAAGCAGCCTAAGTGAATGTAATTCCTTTGATAAAATCTGCAGCATGCCAGACCACATACTTGGGACAGGTTTGCCCAGGGAGACCCAGAGCTGTATCCTAGAAGCAGGTGATGCTAAAGGCAGTTCAGCTGGAAGGGCTGCACAAGCTGTGCCTGCTCCTCCCCACTGGAAACGGATCCCTGCCCACGTTTAGCTGTGGCCAGAGCTACACTACAGCTGGGGCTCTATCAACCAATGGCCACTCCCAAGCCGAGACGGGAGATCAGGAAAAAGAGAGAAAACTCATGGGTTGAAATGAAAATGGATTGAATGAAACAACCAAACACAAGTGCCAAAATAAAGTAAACAAAGTTATACTCAGCCCAGCAATTGTCCACACTAAACAGGAAGGCGTCCTCAGGAGCAGGAAGAAGAGTAGGATGAGGAGAAGCCCAAGCAGGAGACCACCCCTGTCCTCAGCAAACTTCCCCATTTATTTTGAGCATGCCATGTATGCCCTGGGATGCACCTGGTTCATTGTAAAAATGCTCTGACTTCCACTAACAGTGACTGGAACTACAAATGGCTTTGCAACAAATCTGATGAAAAATTTTGTTCCTTAACCCACTCCCACCCTCCAATGGAAAACAATTTTTAAAGTCCATTTCGTTTGTATCCTCACAGTAATATTTTAACCTTCCAGTCGCAAAGCTAAGGCAGACAGACTGCAAGCAGCATTGGTTTGGGTAAATATTTAGAACAGCACTGGTACAGTCCTAGTTCTGACCCCTTATCAGCTCCTGGACCCCTGATCAGCTTCTGCTTCCCCGTCCTTCAAAAATTAAAGCTAGTTTGTGAAAATAGGAGATAGACCCAAAAAATGCTGCCTGCAGGGAAACTATAAAACTGCCTTTGTGTGTTCTGAAGGCCAGTGAGTCTATCAGCACATGATCTAAAGAACAAATTAGCTTACCAAGAGCTCTAAGCCAAACTGGTAACCAGGAAAACAAGCAGAGGGCTTGGGAAGGTTGCTGTATGTTCATACGGCGTACAGAGGGGTTTGGGTATGAGGAGAATTAACATTGCAAGGATCTGGAGGCAGGGGAATGCTGGTTGGAAATTGGAGGGGCTGTAAGAAGATTTTGGTAGTTTGGTAGAGTATTCTGAGGAGGAGTTGGAGCGATTTCAATAAAAATTAGAAGCTGCTGCTTAGAAGTTGCCACTCAGGTACTGCAGGGAGGTGCTGGGTGTTCCCCTCAGTTCATGGCACTGGGAAATCGTGCAAAGCCCAGACAAGCACAGTTCCTGCAAAACTCTCCTGCCTTCAGCCAGGTGCTGACCCAGTAATTCATTCATCCTCAGTCCTTACTCAAGTCTTGTATCGTTGAACTTAACAGATGCTTCTTGCTATGAGACAAGCTAAGCAAAGAGCTTAAATCCTATAAAAGAGGGAGCTGCTATCTCAAAAAGGCAGTTTTGCCCAGATAACTGCAATTATCATTTTTGTTGAATACTGCATTACTATATGGTGAAATTGAGCTAGGATAACACAGCTAGCCTCCCTTTGGACCCTTTACAGCCCATACACAAAGCTTTCAGAAAGAAAGCTTACAGAAAAAGAAATAATTTTTTTATTCATCCTAATTTTAAAGGAGAAATCCAGGTGTTCCACATAGAACTCACACATCTTCCAGCTATGAAGCAGCACACAGCTTGTTGCACAGGCTCACAAGATGGATTTTTGAATCTGGAACAAATGAAAGTTAAATCTTACTGATGCCTCCAAACTCTTGACAAAAGGTGCTTCACTGGCTTTCCTCTGCTTATCTACAGCTCTGTAGCACATATCTCCTCCAGTGAGGTGTCTCGTGCCATGCTATGAAAGGATGCTGCCATGTGTCCTCTATTTAGCCTATTTAGAGGGATTAATTTATCTTTTTTGTTGTTGTTGTTATTCTTTCTGCTGTAGAGTGCCTCTTTTGGTCATTTCTAGGCACTGTAGTAGAACCAGAGAGATGGAGAATGTCTGGTTAGGTGTGCATTACCACCACTAGTAGCCACGGTGAGGAATTCAGCAGGCCAATTGCCAAACAGCAGCCTCTGTAAGAAAAAGTAGAGGAAAATGAAAACCTTGTTCTAAAACATGTTGCATACAGCAGAGCTTGTCCTCACTGTTCTTCTCTCTTTAAAGTCTAGAGAGGAAATATGGCTTGGAAGTGAATAATTTGGGAATTCACACCAATATAAACCAATAAAATTAATGATAGTGAGCAGTTCTAGAAACAATTTGATTCTCTGTTTCCTGGAAATTAATTTTTATTCCTGCAAGGGCCTATCTGCCTTTCCACATCACAAGACTGAGTCATGTTGCAATATCAAGTAGCCTTTTACTTTCTGGAAGATGAAGGAGACATTTGAACACTGTGCAACATTTTCTGCACTCTCTTGTGTTTAATTTTGCAATTATAATAACTGGATTGCATAGAAAGCTTAAGCAATAAGCTCAGAACATCCTTGTAGTGGATGGGGCCTGGGTGGGAAGAATAGAAGGTTCTTTTAGAGGCTAGCCTGAGCATCCATTATGTGAAGGACATTATTGAAACATCTTTGTCTTCAGATATATTCACAGCTTTTTCTAATAAATGCTCTGAGATGAGCTCTTCCCTGCTCAATGAAACCAACATTGTATTAACCAATTTATCCATGAATATCACAACAGATCATATACTAATGTAGGTGACTACTGTCTTTTCCTCTGATCCTTGAAAACAGCCAAAAGGTGTAGGAGGCCCTTCTGGGAATCTTCCAACAGGAGATTTGAAGATTGAGTTACAATTCCTGACAGGCATGGATTTTATGAGGCTGGAAAGCCCACGCTCAGCAGGACTGCCTCCTGAGGCTTCAAGAAGAGCAAGCATTCAAGGCTCCTGATCCTGGTCTGGCTTGGCATGTTAAAATCCCTCCACTTCAGAAAATGAACATTTCAGTGGCTGATTTTGACACAGCACTTTCCCTGTTAGGGTTGCAAAGCCTTGAAAACCCAACATCAAACCTGCCAGCTTCCAGGACAGAAGGCAGGATTTTGCTCATCAGTAATGATTGTTTTCACTGCATCTCATGAAAGTAAAAATATATTTGAAGTGATTTTTCCTTGCATTATATTTACATCGTGGTATTGTCTTGAGGACTCAGCTATGTTCACCTCTTCTTTATTTTGCTCATTTTTACTAGCTGGTTTTAAGATACCTTAGTATTACAGTCTGAACCTGTTAAACCCTCCAGCTCAACTTATTTTTACACAAGTAGTCCTTCACCCCAAATAAGCCAAAATCTAACTGTATTGAGGCACGTAGTGACAACATGAAGCTTGTGGGCAGAACTGAGGGCTGGGAAAGGCATTAAAGCTAAAAGAGAATCTTTCATTATGCTTTTATGTAACTGCAGGTTTGATTGCTGTTTCAGAGATATTTGCTATTAATTTAATGGTCTTTCTTTACCATTCTTTGCCAGGAATACCTGGCAAGAAATAAGATGGATTTTTAATTGAGAATACAGATTGTTAAAACAAGGAAGGCAGGAGATGATATTCTTTTGCTGTTGATTTTGATGGGCTCTCTTAGTACAGAAAATAAATGAGAAGAAAGCCAGAAAGTGGCTCCAGAGAGCTGAAGTCCAGGTCTCAGCTGTAAAGTAGATGTCATTGTCCCTGAGCTGCTGTCTCTGCCAAAGCTAAGCCCAACAGAGTGAGGTGTGATGGCTCTGGGATAGCAAGGGATGAGGCAGGGAGGATCAAACAAGATTTGCAAGGAGATTAAAACCTGCACCCTAAGCTCAAAGCTTCAGTCCACTGAAGGGCTGGATGGACCCAGTTTGCAACATGCAACGCCTCTGTGGCAGACTGGGCTGTGCTGAAGTTTGAGGAAAATGCTGATTTAGAAAAGACATGGCTGTATACAGATGGCTTGCTAGTAAAATGGGGTGTTGGAGCTCAGGAGTGTATGAGAGAGAATCCCCACACGTGGGGACTGTAGGTGAGTGGGTCTGCAGTTGTGGAGAGGTGTGTGTCTTGGTTCATGGCATGTCACTGCTAGAGAGCTCTTGCTCACAAGACCCTTCAGATCACACCTTTCCTACCACAGTGCAGCTGGAGGTACTCTTCAGATGGGTGGGTAGGTTTGGCAAACAAAGTGTGAGCTACCATATTTTGAAACATCTTCTCTCCTTTGCAGCATCCCTGGGAAAGAGCTGGCTGACTTTCAGTAATTCGCTGCTGCAACCTGTTGAATTCAAAATTTCATATTTTGCAGCACTGGAAAATTTTTTACATCCACCATTTGTACAAATGTTCCAGCCAGACCAGTATGGCATTAGTCACCAGAACACCATGGCTGGTGACTAGAGCTCAGTGTCGGGAGGTGTTTCTGCAAGAGAGCATCTTCTACAGCTGGGCAATGGCAGGAGTCTCTGTGGATCCTTTGGAGGGGGGCTCCCATCCCTAGAGAGCCTGAAAAAAATGGCAAGAGCCAGAGCAGAGCTCAAGCCCCGTTGCATCAGAATATCCTTTGTGTCTGTACTGCCAGTTTCACCTCTAGAAATGCTGTTCTGGCAGCTGTGCTTGAGAGCTGGCCCTCATTACAAACCTAGTAGCCAATTTCATTTTTTCCTGCTGTTGTCAGCTTCCAGGAGAGTGTGAAGCTGTGACTCAAGGGCACTTTATTATTTTGTAAAAAAATGCACTTGGCAGTTCTGCAACAAAGGGATCCAAAAAGCAACACAAACATCAGAGTCACAGAAGGCTTTAGGTGCTGAGAAAATCTGCTGGAGCATGTCCAGAGAAGGGCCACGAGAATGATCCGAGGGCTGGAGCAGCTCTGCTGTGAGGACAGACTGAGAGAGTTGGGGCTGTTCAGTCTGGAGAAGAGAAGGCTCCAAGGTGACCTTATTGTGGCCTTCCAGTATCTTAGGGGGGCTACAAGAAAGCTGGGGAGGGACCTTTTAGGATATCGAGTAACAACAGGACCAGGGGGAATGGGGCAAAGCTGGCAGTGGGCAGATTCAGGCTGGACCTGAGGAAGAAGTTCTTCCCCATGGGAGTGGTGAGACCCTGGGATGGGTTGCCCAGGGAGGTGGTTGAGGCCCCATCCCTGGGGGTCTTTAAGGCCAGGCTGGAGGAGGCTCTGGGCAGCCTGATCTAGTGGGAGGTGTCCCTGCTCATGGCAGAGGGGCTGGAACTGGGGGATCCTTGTGGTCCCTTCCAACCCTGACAGATTCTGATCTGTTTTAGCAGAGGACTTAGCAGTGTTGGCTTGATGGTTGGACTTGATGATCTTAAAGGTCTCTTCCAACCTAAAGGATTCTATGATTCTATGAAATCCCAGCTCCCTCTGCTGCTGGCTCTGGGCTCACCTGCTTCTCCCCCTGCCTCGGGGGGTCCTGCAGCCGGAGGGTGCAGTGGCTGGTCCTGGTGTGCTGGGGCATCTGTCAGCCCCACTGAGCTGACAGCCCTGGGGGCACAGGAGCGATGCACCCCTGCAGAGGGAAAGCAGCACAATCCTGCCCAGAGAGGTGGAACAGGGAGCAGAGTGGGTGTTCAAACTGGAGTGTTCAATATTTGAAGTATAAAACACAGAAATAAGTATCACCCTCCTTTGTTGGTTTTGGTTTTCTGTTGTTTTGTTTGTTTGGGTTTTTTTTAATAAATTCTATGGGGTTTTTTTGTTTGTTTCAGTTACAGCAAAAAAAAATCCCAGACTTTTATTTTATGCTTTTCTTAATGGCACTGAAGTAAGGAGCATTGAAGTTAAACAGTGAATTCCAGGACTGTGCATACATTGCTAAACTATCAAATAAAATATTGGCCTTAATCCTAATCACCATGCCCCCATTTATTATGATTAGTAGTTACTGCTAACCCATAATCCAGAGACAGAGGAGCATTGGCCACTGGTTTATTTTAAAGGATCCCTAGCAAATGCACAAACCCAAAGTCTTTTCCCCAGAAGTGGACTTTGTTAGCCCATTTGCTGTACAATTGGAACAGTCTTATGATAAAATGACTTCATGTGAAAATTTACCTGTCATTACTCACCTTGCACTGATGATGCTCTAATTGTTTTAGGCATAATTTTTCCTTCTCCTTCCTTATTAAGACCCATCTGTCTTCTGCACAGACAGGTTTTCCAGTCATGGGCAGATGGCCTCATGGACTTTTTCAGAGGCTGGAATTCATATAAAAAAAGGCTTTGGGAACCAGCTGCCTGCATCCTGTCTCAGGAATGACAAAATTCACAAGCTCACACTGGGGAGTAAAGAAACTACTGGTGTGTTTTCCTGGTACTGTTCTCACCCAGAGGCAGGAACCAGAAGTAGGTCCAGATGCAACAGCTCCTCCACAGAGCTTGGCCAGGCAGACAGGGAAAAAGCTGCATCCCCAGCCTTGAAGTGGAGCCTGTGATGGAGAAGATGGATGTGGCTGCTATTTTGGCTGACTCAGTGGGGAGGGAGGGCAGGTGCCACAGCTCTAGGAGTTAGGGAGCTGTGAATGACTCCAGCAGCAGCCGGAGAATTTTCCCTTCGTGTGTCACGTAGCACACCCAATACACTTCACTCCAAGACAAGAGGGAGAACGATGATGAAGGAAAGTCCTAATTTCAAAGGGAACAAGATAATCATAAAGATGGGACACAAAAATAGATCATTATAAACAAACTAATAAAAAAACTTTTGTAGCTTTCCCCATCCCCCCTGCAAAGCTCTGCTGTTCTGGTGGCAGCAAAGCCCCAGGACCCCAGCAAGAGCCAGGATTTCACCTACAGTTCTGCATTAATCAGTGCTTAAATTGTACACACTTCTGATACTCACACAAGAATTTTTTTAAGCTCTTTGGTTATCTGATTGTGCCTTCTGATTTGCTAAGCTTAGCTTCTTTTTCTTTTCCTTTTCAGACTGAGAGATCGGTTCAATTCTGGGGACTTCACTCTCTGCATTTGTGGCTCTAGAGGTGAAGTTATGGGTCACAGTGTTCCCCATTCATCAAGTACACTTAAAATTCTCATTTTCTCATTGCCAGAGTGATCCTGGATTTTCAAGACTCACACAGGACATTTCCCAGGGCTCAAGGGATAATTTACATGGACAGAAGAACTGCTGATGGTGTAAATGATCAGCCTTCTGCAGTCTTCACTGGCTCCTGCAATGAGGAAAAGCAATTAAGGACATTGATCACTGGTCCAGTTTCAAAATCTACCCTCGGGGGCCTGACCTACTTTGCACTAAGCTTGTTCATTGGCAGTTTCCCCCCTGCTCCCAAAAGTAGCTGCATCCACAAGGACACCACTGCTCTCCTCAGATGGCAGCTGGGTGACATCCCCAGGTGTCCCCCAGGCTGGATGGAGCCTGGGGACACCATTTGTCAGTGCTGGGCAGACACAGCTCAGCTCCCTCCACAACGTGCATTCTCCACCCAACCTAGAGCTGGGCACCCCACTAATGGAGCCACTGGGAAAAGCTGGATAAACCTATTCTTACTGGGGGGTTTGGCAGGATGGATCTAGCCTGGAGCCCTTGAGAGACTGTAACAGGGTCATCTGCAAGGCCAGGTTTGCCATGGCTTCTGGGAGTTTCTTCTAGGGAAAACAGTGGAGGGCAGCAGCTTTTGCCTCCAGGTAGCTGGACCAAGGCATTCCAGCCATTTCCAGGCCCAGAGCACGAGATGTTAGGGCACTGGGCAGAAGGCTTCTCAGTGCTAGGGGCTGGCTTCTCCTTTTCTCACCTGCACTTGTTTCAGATGGGGACAGAAAAGTAATGTGTACACTTCCCTGCCAGAATTAGTTCTGGGAAACAGCAATGGTCACAGCAGCTACTGGATTATTATTTTATATGCATGTATGAATATGTATAAGAATGTGTATACAAGCATTTGTGTGTATGGGCTCCTTGGGGGACACAGGGTTCAACTGACAACTGAATACTTACCTCTCCTCTGTCTTCTCCCATTTGTTTAACATTAAATCAGGCTGTCTTATATCACTGGAATTTGGGATGTTAGAGGGATGTCCTGACAGAAGTGAGTGCTTGAGGGTGAGCTGAGTGCTGCCTCTGATATCCTGATAGCTGGGAAAGCCTCCAAGAAACCTGTCTCCTTTGAAATGGGATGCAACAATAAGGAGATAAAATCCTTAAATTCCACCCACTGCTAAAAATCATAAACTTTACAGACTCTGTGCCTGGAGTTAACGTGGGAGTCAAACTCAGTGAGGCAGTTTTGAGCTCCAGTAATGCTGCCACAAAGGAGCAAGGCACAGGGCAGAGCAGCAGCAAAGCAGAGCAGAGCTCCTGCTCAGTGCTACACTGAACAGGGACTGGAGAGAAAAACAGGGAAAAAACCCAACCCCCTCTGCCCACCTAACCTTGCCTAGACACACAGGCTTGTAACCCTGTGGCAGTGATGGACCAGGCATGAAGGGAAACCTCTGTCTGAAGGGCTGTGACTGTGGCTGCCTGGCAGGGCGTGGAGCAGGAGCCAGGCTCTGCAGCTTCTTCCCACCAGTGGCCTCAGCTGACCTTGGGCTGTTTGTCACTCAGTGACTCAGTTTCCCCATCTACACAGTAAGCTGCTCTTTGTAGAGCAGGCACTAGCAGGCAGGATGAGGGGAGCTGCCTGCACTTAGCTCAACCTATGGGTTTTTTTGGGTCATTTCCTCTAGAAAGACAATATGGGAGGGGAAAGGCATCCAAAATTTGCAGAGGATGGAGGTGAGGTAGTCTGAGGCAGCCAGCCAAGAACTTCCCCACCAGATCTGTGGAAAGTAGCTTATCTGGGAAACAGCTCGAGACCCTGCCAGAGTCCCAGACCTGAGAGCAGGCAGTGGGCAAGTGCAGAGGTGGAGCTTATACTGGGGGGTTTGGTTGGATATAAAGGGCTTGGCTGGGTCAATACAAAGCACAGCGGCTGGGCCGTGGCTGAGGGGAGCTGTGCAGGGAGTGGAGAGCAGTGCCAGCCATGAGGAGGTCAGCCCCAGCTCTCCTGGCACTGCTCAGCCTAACAGTGACTATTTCTGGTGCTCAGGACACCTGCCCAGGTGAGTGGAGAACTGATCCCATTGCCATCCCGCTGAGACAGCCTGTTCCATTTCCCCCACAGCACAGGGAGCTTGGGTGAGGTGGGGCAAGGGGGGATATGATTTTTTTTTTCCTTCTATGCTTATTTTAATTCATCTACAAGTGGGCAAGGGTAAGGGGGAGGCTGAAGTCTCAGTAGTCACTTTATAAAACAGCTGGCTCCAACCAAAGATGCAGCAGTCCCCTCCCCACTCACCAGTGGGATCACCAGGAGCAGGTTGTCCCAGGCAAGGTTGTCCCAGTCAAGGTTTTCCATCCTGGTTAAGGGGTTTTTGTTCCTGGTACCTTGGCCTAGTTACTAAAGGATGCAGGGAAATACAAAGGATCAAACACTTACTGGGTGCCAGACAGCCAAGCAAACTGGGGGTGCTGCACAACACAGTTCTCTGTCTATATTCCTTGGGAAGGCAATAGGGCTGATTTCAAACTCTCTGGAAATTTAACAGAACCTTTACTCTCCACAGATCCATCCATGTCATTTACTTTGCTGTCAATACCCCCGCAGGGCACCTCTGAGCTTTTGGTTTATTGAGCTCCAGTATGTTTGCTGTGCATGTAATGTCCCACAGAGCAGCTTTCTCTCCCCCAGAACTCCCCTGAAGCCAGAGGGATTCAGTGTCTAGCTCCTTTAATATGTGAGAACCTCAAGGTCATCTGTTAATCCATACAATACCTCCAAACTCCCACCCTCATTGCTTTTGCTTGCACTGCTCCTCAGCTTCAGAGGGTTCAGTTTCTTCTCCAAGACATTTCAGAGCTAGTAATCTCCATGAAGACTGTCTTCATTTCCTCAGAGGTGAGAATAGTGGGACTGGGTGAAGCTGACCGGCTCACCATTCTCCAAGGATGCCCAGGGATCCCAGGTGCCTCTGGCCCAAGGGGAGAACCAGGTCTCCCAGGAACAAAAGGTGAGGCCCCAAAAAGCAGCAATGAACACTGTGATATGAGATGGTTCTTTTGCTTTGGGTAGGGGAAGCAAGCTGAGGCTGGAGCAGTGGCTGGCCTGGCACTTGCTTCTGTGAGCAGCTGGAGAGATAAATAGGAGTGGAAAACACCCATCTGGAGATGTTCTGGGCAACACGGTGCTGGTTTGGGGTTTTTTTTTGCCTGAGTTCTATCAGAAGTCTGAAGGGGTCCTGGGGTGTGAAGTGTCGGAACTCATTTGTTTGTTCTACAGTAGAAACATCCATTTATTTTCTGCATCCTTATTGAACAGTCTGGAGGGGAGGGAGTCTGCAATGCTCCTGCATGTCTGCAGTGCAGTTTGGGAAACGTACCAGCATTCCCCACCCCAGGAAGCAAGGGAGACAGGGGTCCTCCAGGGTCTTCATAGGCAATTCATAGAGCATTCATACATGGACTGCACCAGCCTAGTGTAGTTCCAGCAGAAGAAAAGGAGTAAGATACGTTGCAAGATTGAATCTAATTAACAAAACCCAGTTTGCTGGTGTGGGTGAAAGCCAAGGCCCAGCTGCTGGGCAGTCTGCAATGGGCACATACAAACAGAGTCTTTCCTTGCAGGCGAAACGGGCGCCCAGGGACTCCCTGGGAAAGCAGGACCAGCTGGTGCAAAAGGTAACGTGCAACAGATTTAGCTCTGATCCATACATCTACCCAAGTTCAGAACACACACTGGGAGGCTGGGTCTGCAGAAGGGAACTGTAGCTGGCTATAGAACAGCCCTGAAGCAGCCAGGCAAAGCAGGGCTTGGGGATAAGGATCTTGCATGGGGCGAGTTCTAGAAACAGTGTCCTTGAGTCACATCACAGAGAAGACACCACCCTTCTCAAAGTTCCCCACTGACCCTAAAATCAGACCCCTGCCCATTCCCCCTTCCTACCCTGATCTGCTTCCTCCGTGCCAAAGCTGCCCAAATGCCCCCCTGCTCCCAGGAGCTTTGGGGTCCCTTCCCCAGCAGGGCTGATGCAGTAGCACGATGCTGAGAGCTCCCAGCAGCCTCCAGGCTGCTCTCAGTGTGCCAGGCCAGAAGAAGGGGATCAAACCTCCAGGGAACAGCTGGCACAGGGAGAAGCAAGGAGGGAGTGGGGGGTTCTTTGCAATGGGATGAGTCCCTGAAAAGAGGAGGATGTCTACTGAGACAAGAGCTTTCACTCCACCCAGGCTGTGCTTAAGGTCATCAGCAGGATGTCTGCTGCAGATAGTGGAGAAGTGTCTCTCCTGAAGAAACCAGTTCCCAGCACAAGGTGGCACCTAGGAACTGGGGAAACAGGACCTTGGCATGCTGAATATGTAGCTATTTCCTGGCCAAAAGTGCCCAAGACTTCAGCTGAGCCTGCAGCAGGAGATGGATGAATCCACTGAAAAAGCAGCTACTGCCCAAAATTTCACAGCTGCTTGACTGGAAACAGAAAAAGCCCCAACAAAAAATCATGGAGACGAAGCTGTGAATGCCCCATACACTCCAGCAGATGGAGCAGCAGTTCTCTCTCCTGTGTCCTGCTCTTCCTGATGCTCCCAAGAGAGCTGCTGGTCAGGAGAGCGGTGGCCCTAGCTGGGACTCTCAGTAGAGCACGGTGGCTTTGCACCACTTGTGGAGCCACAGTCATTCCCAGAATCATAGAATGGTTTTGGCTGGAAGGAACATCTAGAGCTCATCTGGTCCAACCCCCCGACACGAGCAGGGACATCTCCACCTAGGTCAGGTCACTCAGAGCCCCATCAAGCCTGACCTGGAATGATTCCAGGGATGGAGCCTCCACCATCAACCTGGGCAGCCCATTCCCGTGATCTATCACTCTTTCATTAAAAAACTTTTTTCTAATACCCAGTCCAAATCTATCCCTTCCTAGTTTCAGACCATGACTCCTTGTCCTATTATTACAAACCCTTTTGAATAGACCCTCTCCTGCCTTCATGGAGGCCCCTTCAGGCACTGGCAGGTCGCTATAAGGTCTCCCCAGACCCGCCTCTTCTGCAGGCTGAACAGCCCCAACTCCCTCAGCCTGTCCCCACAGCAGAGCTGCTCCAGCCCTCGCAGCATTTTTGTGGCTCTCCTCTGGACACGCTCCAACAGCTCCACGTCCTTCTTGTGCTGGGGGCTGCAGAGCTGGACACAGACTCCAGGGGAGGTCTCACAGGGCAGAGCAGAGGGGCAGGATCCCCTCTCTCCATCTGCTGGCCATGCTGCTCTGGATCCAGCCCAGGATGGGATTTGCATTCTGGGCTGAGATTGTACATTGGTGGTTCATGTCCAGTTTTTCATCCACCAGCACTCCCAAGTCCCTTTCCACCAGACTGCTCTCCAGTAAACCCTCTCCCAGCCTGTCCTGATAGTGGTGGCC
>NW_008612311.1:0-2466 GCF_000691845.1 Merops nubicus | reverse complement strand
AGGACCCTGCACTTGGCCTTGTTGAACCTCATGAGGTTCATCTGGTTCGTCAGGTCAATTCACTCCCGTTGACTCATCCGTGATGAGCATTTTCCTCTTGTCTTTCACAGGAGCAGCAGGAGAGCCTGGCTTCCCAGGTCCAAAAGGTAAAATCATGCTGCACTGAATTTATCAAGTGAATGGTTTAGTTAAACTTCCATCCTGTGCTGTTCTGGAACATGACACCAGGTGGGAGCAACCACAGAGAAACACAAGTAGCCCTCCAGGTGCTGGACGGAGCTCCTTGGTGACACTTGTAGGCTCAGCTCTGGCCCGGGTGGTGGGAGCAGCTCCTCTCCCCAGGCAGCAGTTCAGCAGCTGGGGCTGCCCCCAGCTCACTGCCCAGCACCATCAGCTGCAGAGAGCACAGGGGGGCTCACAGCCCCAGCCCGAGGGGCAGCCAGGTTTGGGCAGACCTCTGACCTCCCCACGCGATGGCAAAAGGCAGAGGCTGAGATGAAAGCTGCTGCTGGTGTCAGAGGAACACGTCCCCCCCAGCACTGGCCATAGGGTGAGGGGTCCTGGTGCCATCACGCTGCACAGGAGAGCTGCTGACACCCACCCCAGCAGCCAGCACCACGGCACCCCTGCCCGGAGCTGGGCCTAGCTCAGCACCCCCCCTGCCCAGCTCAGCACCTCTGCTCCAGCTGTCACAGCTGCTCCCAAACCAGACCCTCTGCCAGCAGCCCCCCCCTGGGGCTTTGGGCCCTGCCTTCCTGTGGGTGCCCTTCCTCCTCCTCCTCCTCCCCACACCCTCCTGCCCCACTGTCCAAGTTCAATGGGACTCACTGGCACAAAATAGTGGTACCAAGCTCTGTGGGCTGCCCAGTAGCAGGCAGAGTAAGTAGCCAAGTCCAACAGTGACACATTTTGTGTCAGTCTTGGTCTATTTGGACCTCCCAGCCCCGGATCAGATGTCAGGGAAAAATATGCCAGGTCAAACAGCCCAAGAGAAGAAAGGCTGCTGCTCCTTGTGCATCTACAGCGAGTTCCACGCTCCCTGGCAGCTGCCTCACGTGCCTGCCAGGCACCCTGGAGAGCTGCTCCCAGTGACTGAGGGTGCTGGGAGTCACCGCTTGTCACCACAGGTCTGGGGCTTGTGTTCCCACCTGCCATTGTCCCTCTGCACTCTCCTGGTCTGTGCAGATGGGCTGGTGAGTCTCCTCTGGTGGGCCCAGGCGTGGCCAGGGCAGAAAAACATATTGAGTTGTTCCTCCTGACTGATTTCTCTTGCCTCTGTTAGGTGTGCAGGTGAGCTAAACACTTCCCCTAACATGCCAGCCCCCCTCCCATGCAGCAGGGTTTGTCTTGAAAAGCAAACAGAGGAGGGGAGGACAGGGTGTGGAAGGTGCAAAGGAATTCATGGTGTTATTTGCTCAACAGGAATGAAAGGAGAACCTGGATTTCCAGAAACATGGGGTGAGTTTCATCTCGGGTCCTTCAGGCCACCCTTGGCTTTGCAGAACAGTTGGTGGTAAATTCCCTGCACCAGAGATCAGAACAGGGCAGCAACAGAAGCAAATTCAGAGTGGCACTGGAGGACAGAGTAAGGAAACAGCACTGTCAGCCCACTTGTTTCTCATGGTCGCATGCAGCTTTTGTGCATCCACTCTGTAATCCAGCCAGGCCAGGAAAGTCGTGTCCTGGGAGCACTGCTCAGGTCACCAACCCTCTGTGACTGCTGGAGGAGGTCTGTCTGATTTCTTCAGAGCCTCAGGTCCCTGGTTTCCAAGAGAAGAGCACTAGGAACACCTCTGCAGACGTGCTGCTGCTCCAAAGGCAGTTACACCACCAGGCTTGCAGGGGCAGGGTTGGTAGACACAGAGTTTGTGTATGAACGTGACAGTGTTGAGGTCAACTCGGTGGAGAAGGGAGGACAGAGGGGAGAGAGGGAGGGAGGAACGGAGGGAAACCAAACAAGCTTCATTTGACCTGTCTGTCTCCATGAGCTAAAGCCAAGGGGAAGCTACAACCTGTTCTGTCTGCCCTTGGAGGCTGCAGGGGCACAGTGAGATCAGAGCTGCTGGGACACCGAGAGGGGGACTGGGATGCCACTGGACTTGCTCCCTGCTGCCCAGGCACTCCGCTGCCCTTCCGTGCTTCCTGGGCATCCAAAAACTAACAAGGAACAGGCCACGTGCAGGACTAGCCCTCTGTTAGGAAGGACACCCATGCCCACAGGACAGCCTGGTAGAGTTGTGCCTCCATCACCAGAGACAGCACACTGAGACCCCTCCACCAGCACCACTCTCAGGGAGTCCCTCAGGGCTATCCCAGGTGAAAGGTCACAGATGCAGCTGTAACCTGCAGCATCTGGTAGGGACCATTCCAGGCAACCCTTTGGTGTCTGTGACTCTCAACTTCTGTCACCAGGTGTGTCTTTTCAGAGGAAAAATAAATTTATACATTTTATATATATATATATAT
>NW_008612310.1:0-501 GCF_000691845.1 Merops nubicus | reverse complement strand
CATGCATATTTAAGGTGCCATTCATATGTAACATGCCAATCACATGTAACGTGTCATCCACATGTAACGTGTCATTGATATTTAACGCGTCATTCACATGTAACGTGTCATTCACATGTAGTGTGTCATACATATGTAACGTGTCATTCACATGTAGAGTGTCATTCACATGTAACGTGTCATGCACATTTAACATGCCATTCACATGTAATGTGTCATCCACATGTAGTGTGTCATTCACATATAACGTGTCATTCACATGTAACGTGTTATTCACATGTAACATGTCATATTCAAAGTTACGGTATCATTAAAATGTAGCCTGTCATTAGCATGTAACTTGTCATCCACATGTAGTGTGTCATTCACATGTAACATGTCATTTACATGTAACATGACATTCACATATAACGTGTTATTTACATGTAACGTGTTATTCACATGTAATGTGTCATCCACGTGTTGTGTGTCATCCACATGTAACGTGTCATTCACATGTAA
>NW_008612309.1:2436-2639 GCF_000691845.1 Merops nubicus | reverse complement strand
AAAGGCGGACCCGAACCGGGCCGATTTCAGCCTAAAATGGCGCCTTTCCCCCCCGCCGAGGGCTGGGAATGAAAAGCGCGGCAGAGAAACGGAGGCGTCTGGCCGCCGAACGGAGCGTTTCGGCCCCAAAATGGAGGTTTCCGGCCTCAAAATGGGGGCGCCGCGCCCCTCCCCCGCTTCTTCTCACGCGGCCCCAAAAAGGA
>NW_008612309.1:0-2362 GCF_000691845.1 Merops nubicus | reverse complement strand
CCCGCCGCGCCTCAGGGCAGCGGCCCCGAAATCGCCCTTTCTGCCGGGAAAATGACGGGGTTTCACCCCCGTAAATTAGCTTTTCACGATATTACCTCTCAAAAATCGCCCTTTTTTTGTTCGATTGAGGATTTTTTAGCCCTTAAATGGGAAGCTAAACCCGCAAAACGGGCGGATTTAGCCTTAAAAAGAGTGTTTTCCACACTCCCTCCGCACATGGTGTTTTAAAAAACAGAATTTTCGCCCTTTTTTTACCTCAAAATCGCCTCCTCCGACCCCTTGCGGCTTGTTCAGACCCAAAATAGCGGGTTTGGGCCCCAAGAAAAGGATTTTACCGCACCCCTCAGCTTAGGTATCAGTCACAAAATGGCCACTTTCACTCTAAAATTGGAGTTTTCTGCCCCAAAATCAATTTTTCTGCCTCCAAATCGGGGCGTGTCGCCCTCAGCGGGTTTGACCCCAACTTATACGGTTTCTGTCTCCAAATAAAAAGGGTTTACAAGCCCAAAATAAATTATTTCTCTCTTAAAATAAGGGTGTGCTCGCCCTGAAGAGGCTTTTTTGGCTCCAAAATGGGATTTTTTCGCCCCCCCCAAATGCGATCCTTTTGTTCCAACATACAGATTCGCTTTTTCAGCCTTGAAATGGCTGTTGGGGACCACAAATTGAGGATGTTCAGCCCCAAAACGGGGGATTTTAGCCTCAAAATCGCAGTTTCCGGCCCCAAGATGGAAGTTTTTTCAGCCTCGGAGTAAGCTTTGTAATCCGAAATGGAATTTTTAGCCTTAAAATTGGCTCTTTATTTTCCCCAAAAAAAAAATTCTGGCTCTGAAATAAAATTTTTAGCCCTGAAGTTATTTTTTTTATCCCCCAAATGGATTTTTCTGGCCCAAAAATGAGGCTCTCTGCCCACAAAAGCGTTTTCCAGCCCCAAAATGGAGGTTTTCAGCCTCTTGGTGAGATCTTTGTTCTCAAAATGGCATTTTTTCGTCCCTAGAGAGGTTCGGTTTTGCCCCAAAATGGCTTTTTAAGGACCGAAAAGGAGCTTTTCAGTCGCTAAAAGGATTTTTTCAGTCCAGAGTGGAATATTTTGCAGCTAAAATACGAGATTTCAGCCCCTAAAATGGAGGATCCAGCCCCAAAATGGACGTCCGAGAAGAATAGGATCTTTGTGCTCCCAAACGCGCTTTTTTCCGCCCCAGACTGAGGAGTTTTGCTTCAAAATAGAGATTTTTTTGTTTAATAATACAGGGATTTCGATCCAAAATGGTGATTTCATCCCCAAAATGATTTTTTAGGCCTCAGAATAGGCTCTTTTCTGTGCCCGTGTGGTTAGAATTCTCCTTCCCAATAGGATCTTCCACCTCCAAACATTTTTTCACCTTCAAAATCTTTTGTTTTACCCAAAATCGGAATTTTTCCCCTCCCAATCGTCAGTTTTTAACCAAAACCGGCCGTTTTTTTTCCCCAAAATGGGATCTTTGTGTCTCTAAATAGTTTTTTTCAGCTGCAGAATTGAATCTTTGTTCTCCGAATAGTCAAAATGAGGCGTTTTGTCCCCAAAAAGTATTTCTCCTCTGCCAAACGGGTTTTTAACCTCATAGTAGCAATTTTTAACCCCCCAAATGGATTTTCCTTTCTCTAAAATTACTATTTTTTTTTTTAATAGCTCCAAATTAAAACCATTTGTCCCCAAAAAGTATTTCTCCTCTGCTAAACGGGGTTTTTAACCTCACAGTAGCAATTTTTAACCCCCAAATGGAATTTCCTCTCTCTAGAATTACTATTTTTTTTTAATAGTTCCAAATTAAAACCACTTTGTACCCAAGAAGCACTTTTATACCCCCAAACCCAAACTTTTCCACCCCGAAATGAGTTTTTCCCCCCCTTAAACTGACTTTTTACTTATAAATTAAAATTTCACCCACAAAATGCTCTTTTTCTACCCCAAACTAGCGTTTTTTTACCAAAAATGTGAATTTTTGCTGGCTAAACCCTGCAGCTTCTGACCACCTGGAAATGCAGCTTTCCAGTCTCTAGAATGATGGTTTTTAACCCAAATCAACATTTTAAAGCCGTTTCTCTGCCATCAACCCAAAATCGCGGGTTTTTGGCCCGTTTTCAGCTGCAGGGCGTGGCCGTGACCTTGGGAGGGGGTCCCCAGGGTGCTCGCCCCTCCCCCCTCTTTTGTTCCCAGCCTCCCCCCCCTCCCCCGGCACATTTTGAGGGGGAAAAGTCACATATTAGGAATTCTATTTCTCAGGGGTGGGACGGGTGAGGTTTTTTGGGGGGAGGAAAGGCAAATTTGGGGTGTTTTTGAAATTCAACGTTTTTTTGGAAGCGCCTCCGCAATTCAAACGCC
>NW_008612308.1:393-824 GCF_000691845.1 Merops nubicus | reverse complement strand
ACACGGGGCAGTGGGGACCTGGCAGGTTGGACCCATGACCCCAAGGCCTCGATGGGTCCATCACCCACGGGCTGAGCTGTGCCAGGGCTCGGGCAGGACCCGGCCCCTCCAGCCGGGGCTGGGACGAGCCCCAAATTAATGTGTCCATGTCCCCATGTCCCTATGTCTCATTCCCCATGTCCCTGTGTCTCATTTCCCGTGTCCCCATGTCCCCGGGTCTTCATGTCCCCATGTCCCTGGGTCCTCATGTCCCCATGTCCCCATATCCCCATGTCCCCAGTCCCCATGTCCCATGTCCAAGGTCCCCATGTCCCCATATCGCCATGTCCCCTGTCCACATGTACCCATGTCCCCCTGTCCCATTTACCCCTGTCCCCATGTCCCATATCCCCAGGTCCCATGTCCCCAGGTCCCCCTATCCCCACGTCCCA
>NW_008612308.1:0-214 GCF_000691845.1 Merops nubicus | reverse complement strand
TGCCCCCATCCCCCAGGTCCCATGTCCCCCTGTCCCCGGGTCCCCCTATCCCCATGTCCCCATGTCCCCATGTCCCCATGTCCCAGGTCCCCCTGTCCCATGTCCCCGGGTCCCCCTGTCCCATGTCCCAGGTCCCCGGGTCCCCATATCCCCATGTCCCAGGTCCCCCTATCCCATGTCCCCATGTCCCAGGTCCCCATATCCCCCTGTCCCA
>NW_008612307.1:0-596 GCF_000691845.1 Merops nubicus | reverse complement strand
AAGGTGGCATCTGTAGTTGAGATGCCAATCTCCTCTCCATCCTTTCAAACCTAACTTTGGAACATCCAGTCTTGTAGATGGCTTGCTGCTCTGGATACACAGATGGTATTGCAGTTCCACATTCTAACTCCTGCTGTCAGAGGCTCCTTTCAGCTTCCAAGTACCTGACTCTTCACTGCACAGGTCATCTGTCCATCTTGAAACCCTCTGATCCATCACTGCAGCAGAGCTAGCAAGGGGACTTGTTTGTACATGGAGCTTCTCTTCTGCTGAGACATGTTCCTGTGCCTTTGGCCCAGTGAAATTTGGGCAGAGAAGGCAGGTAATGAAGAAATACAAAAGCTGGTGACCTGCTTTTCAAACTCTGTTTCTTGGCACTGGGTCTGGAGGTATAGCCATAGGCTCCTGGCTCCTGTCAACTCCTTAGGTCATGAGTTAAAGACTAGGTTGTCTGGCTGGGCCTTACAAGTGGAATTGGCTGGAACTTAGGCTCAAAAACACAAACCGAGGGTTTCCTGGGCTCACTGCTAATAACCTGTTCAAGTGGGGGGAGTGTTTTCCCTCCCTGGTGGAGAGGGAGGGTGGGAGGGAGTCTG
>NW_008612306.1:1533-1736 GCF_000691845.1 Merops nubicus | reverse complement strand
CCGTCCACTTCTACTGCCGGCTCTGCATGGTGACCTTCAGCTCGCAGGAGAGCTTCGAGAGCCACTGCTCCTCCGTGGAGCACATGCAGATGCTCTCGGCAGACACCTCCGTCCAGTGGGTCCACCGCGCCCCGCCGCTCGGGCTGACCAAATTCTCCCTGTGTAGCAGGTAAGGGGGCCGCCCGGGGCAGCGGGGCGGCGGG
>NW_008612306.1:1286-1509 GCF_000691845.1 Merops nubicus | reverse complement strand
CCCCCTGAACCACCAGGCACGCCTCTCTCTTGACAGAGCGGAGGTGTGTGAGATGGGCAACAACTGCACCAAGGCTCATTCCGCCGAGGAGCTGCAGGAGTGGATCCAGAGGGTGAAGGTTAAAGCGAAGAAGAGGATGCAGGCGCTGAAGGAAGGGCTCCTGTCCTACCAGGACCGGCTGATCGCCGAGTACCGGCAGTGCTCCAACGAGGTGTTGATTGTG
>NW_008612306.1:506-1229 GCF_000691845.1 Merops nubicus | reverse complement strand
CCCCTTTCTGAGGGTGATGCAGGGGGGGGTGTTGCATCCCCCTGCCTCCACCTCCTTCGAGATGTCTTGGGGTACCCAACCGTGCTGCTCTGCACAGCTTCTTTCACTCCCCAAGGTGCTGTGTGGGGTGGAGACTGGGCGTGAGGACTTAGGGCTGCTCCCCTCTTGGAAGGACGTAGCATAAAGGCCAAGGATGAAGGCAGCTCTGCCCCACGTCCCTGGGACGTTGCCTTCAGCCCCACTCCTCTCCTGCCTCCCCCACAGATGGCCGAGCACGTCGAGGGCGTCAGGGTTGTGTGCGAGCAGGACCTGCACGTGCAGCTGGAGGACAAGAGGAAGAAGTACCAGTGGAAGTTCAAGGTCCACTCCCAGGTCAGCCCAGCTCTGCGCCTGCTGCTGTGCACGGGCCTCGGCCTTTGGGGGCTTTGGTTTGGTTTTTTAATTGTTTCTGTAATGGCAGAGGGATCAGGATTTGGGGAGATCCAAAAGAGGACTGTGAGCTCTGGTGGTGCCTGAGCTGGGGCCGTGTGTCGGGGTGCAGCCACCGTGTCTCCTGTCTCTTGTCACATGTGGGGCTGGGGCGGACTCAGCTGCTCTCAGCACCTCCCACGGGTTGTCACAAATGCCAAGATTCAGCTGCTTTCCTGCCCAGAATTTCATGGGTGTTGGGGGCAAGAAGTTGGGTCTAAATGTCCTCTCCAAAATAAGAGAGTTCCCATTTAC